>NC_139224.1:172664098-172772639 GCF_055691185.1 Crinia signifera | reverse complement strand
TGTACTTCACCTCCGCGCGCTAACTGCAAGTGACACGCTCAGTTATTATCTGTAGTGGGGGAAACCGCCTCTTATCTACACGTATAAACTTCACCGACCATATCACTAACAAGGCAGAAGGTTGGATCTTAAGGGTCCTACACACGGGGAGATTTTACTGAATGATCACAAGATCGCTCAGCACACAGCGCTGCACAGCACTGTGTCTGCGCTGTGTGCTGAGCAATTGGTCAGGGCCGCTGCTCTCCGGTGAGAACACTGGCCCTGTACGGTTATTATAGATAAATCCAGCATGCTGGATATTAATCGCCGGGTGACAGTGACTTGCGGTGTTGCACATCGCTATCGCTATGGCGCCTACACACTTAGCGATGTAGGGGCACTTTCTGAGTGATCCAGTCGAATCACTTATTCCCCTTTTAGACATAGTACCCGGGAATTACCCAGCATTTTGACTGCTGGGTTATTTTCCCCGGTGTAGCCTGCACCCTTTAATACCCCTTTCAGACATACTTCAAAATCCCAGGTATTTGTACATGAACGCGCATCAACCCAGCATTTTGGTATGTCTGAAAAGGTCAACCCGGGTGTTAAAACCCAGGGGGAGATTCTCTAAGAATCTCCGCCCCACCCCCCCTTCGCCGTCCATCGCATTTATAATTATTGCATATGTTCTAACATATGCAATAATTATGGCAAAGGACAGCTCTTGCGTTAAGAGCTGTCCTTTGCGGTGAGAGTCGCCGGGTCCCAGCAGGTCCCGGCGGCTCCCCTCTCCCTCCCACACCCGGCGCTGCTGCTGCTGCGCCCGGCTCTCCTCCTCCCTGCACCCGGAAGAGGATCAGTGCAGGGAGGAGGTCACAGGTCCGGGCAGCACAGAGCTGTGCTGCCCGGACACAGGTGAGGGGGCGATGCGGGGTGGCGGGGGTCCGTGCGGGGCAGCGGGGGGTCGGCGCGGGGATGTGGTAGAAGCCCATTTTTCTGGCGATGCCCCCCGCCGCGTTAACCCGGCGGGGGATGCTTACAGCATCCCAAAATGCTGTAAAACCCCGATAACGGGGTTTTTACCGCATTTCTTGCTTAGAGAATCTCCCCCCAGGTCTCCGACCCTTCTTTTTACCTGGGTTGAGGGCCCGGGATTTACGACCCGGGTTGACCCTTTCAGAGATATAAGGTAAAGGAGAGCAGGTGTTAGTCAGAGAGGGGAAATGGGGAGTTTGAAAAATCAGAAATATCACAACGATGAAAACCAAATCTTATGCCGAATGCTCGTCTCTACCCTCACATTCTGTAGCAAGAAGAACAATAGAGGTCACCTGTAGCGTCAGAACAATCCCCATGTCCTCTGTAATGAGAATAACCTACACAACATATTAATAGTCGCCCATTACAGAGTGACATACTTATTACACATCTAATAACAGCCTGTCATGGTTTGTAGGGGGGCTCCTCCCAATCCAGGCTCTAGTCACACAGGAACGTGCCGGAGTTACGTGGGCAATCAGGGACAATTGTAACCAAAAGACAAATCTCTTGACTCGTCATTTTGCGGTGTCGGAATAACTGCAGCTGTCTCCTATTAGTCACTGTCAGCTCTGTGTAATCTTCTTCTTCTTCTGGCGATTCTCCCACGTGCGGTATTTATATATTTCATTTCTGTAGCCATAGGGGCGCACACTGTTCCCAGACACAGAAGGACGATTGCTAGCAGCAGATTTTTCCCAGCATGCCTCTTCTGATCTCATGCCATATACTGTGTAATCATTGTGCAGAAACCGCCGTCACACATACGCCCACAGCGCGCAGCGTCACGATGAGATGTCATTAAAGAACTTCTGACTTCGGTCATGAAATGCTGGACGTTCCCATGGGTGTGACTATCCGTCGCTGGTGCACGCACCCGGCGTATGCAGATGCGCAGAAATGCGGCTGCGCATGTGTCCAACATCGGCCCCCGTGCGAATGAACGCTGGCTGTGAATGGACCAGAATAAGGTCCTTAGTTTGTTAATGGACAACACCATGCTTCACTGCAGGTGGGGCAGATGTAACATGTGCAGAGAGAGTTAGATTTGGGTGGGGTTTGTACTTCAAACTGATACCTATATTACAGTGTGAAGGAACCCATACATTAGGACAAGTTGGACCTGATTTCCCCTGCAGCTCCCCGGGAGGGGGACACACGATTAGGCACTTGATGTGCCAAGGTTTGCATATGATAAATCGCATGGATTTATCATATGCAGTCCCCGGGGAGCTGCAGGAGGAGGGAGCCGTGCGGGGGAAATCAGCGGGCGGGGGATGCCGGCTACTAGAGAGCCGAGCAGATTGGCGATTGGCGAGAGAGGTCTCAGCCAATCAATGGCTTGCTAGTCATCTGTATGGTCTTTTTTTTTTTTTTTTTCAAGTTATATGTTCCTCCCGGCTCCCGCCACTGCCCAGCAGCCAGCGTCATCAAGTTCTCCCTGCCCGGCGCCCTGCTCCCACTGTCACCTCACCGCAACAGCTTCCTCCTGCCCGGCTCCCTAAGCAGCCTCCCCCTGCTCGGCTCCCTATAGCCGCAGGGCAGGCGACAGGGGGGGTCAAGGGGGACACCTGTACCGGGCCCCAAGCTTGTGAGGGGCCCCAAAGTTCTGATGGGCTGTAAGCATAGCTGCGGCAATGCAGTGCCTAAAAATGGTTTATAAAGGCACCCGCCTGGATTCCTGTAAGGGTACTTACCCAGACACCCCTCCAGTATTAGTGAATATTAATTGTGTCTTTTGTAATAATAAAAAAACACATTCAATAAGTGGTATACTAAAAATGTTCTGCTCAAGGGGGCGTGGTTATGGGGCCCCACAGATATCAGTGTACCGGGCCCCAAGATTTCTGTTGCCGGCCCTGTATAGCCGGCATCCCCCGCCCGCTGCCGTCCCCCCGCACGGCTCCGGGGCTGGGCTGCACATAAGATTTAGCAAATCTTATGTGCAGCCTGTGCGACCTCCTGACCCCGATCCGATGCGCACGGGACCGCGCATTGGATCGGACGGGATGTCTGCAAGTGCGATTTGGGCCGATTTCACGGCCCGATTCACCCGAATCGGGTGAAATCGTGCCCAAATCGCATAGTGTATGGGGGCCTTAAGAATAAAGCAGCCAGCATTTACCCTGCACAGAAACAATAAAACACCCAAATCTAACTCTCTCTCTGCACATGTAACATCTGCCCCACCTGCAGTGCAGCATGGTTTTGACCATTAGCAAACCAATTGTACTTTGCGAGTAAACCAGAATCAGTCCCTCTCTCCCCACAGAGCAGCCCATGCTACTGTGCGCTGGGCATCCCTGGCAGCGACCCCCATCAGTAAGGACTTCTACCCTTGTGGGCTCACTTTCCTCGACACGCTCCGGACTTGGGGGGGTCGCTTCGCTCACATACATAGTAAATGAAAAACATGCCGGAAAAAATATGGCAACCATTTAATGACATGCGTTGACCTTTTAAACAATGTCGACCTATCCTGTGCGGGGGAAGGGTTGGGGCGAACAATTTAATTAATCCCTCTCCCCAACTGAATTTGGCCCTGGTGAGGGGATCACAGTGGTGCCGCTTTTTTTCTAGTGGGCGTGGTTGCTGACTTTGCCGACACTGGGTATCGGTCATAACGTCGACACTATTAATGTCTTCTTATATTGGATCAACGGGCCTTAGGTAGACACATGAAAAACATAGAAATGCCTGAGGTCGACAGGGTGAAAAGGTTGACGCAAGCAATTGGTCAACATTGAGAATGTCGACAGTCAAAAGGTTGATGTGGGTTTTTCACTTTTTTTTTTTTTTGCCCTGAATGTCGACACAACATGGACACAGAAAAAGTGGTACCCCAGCATCAACTGCACCCACAGAGCCGAATCTTATGTTTGCCGATACCCTAAAGTGAGTCCATACTGTGTATTTCATACCATGTGTGGCTCATACTGTTTCTGTACTGTGTAAGGCGCTGCAGACCCCTAAAAGCGCCATATAAACAAAGAATAATAATAATAATTACTCCTACTTACACAGCCACCTTGTCCAGCGGGCACACAGTGCAGAGAATGCCCTGGCATTGGTGCCATGCCCTGTATTTGGTAGAACATTACTGCATGAAGCATTTCCTCGCCAGCCCTGATTAAGCCAGGACTATCCTCTGCTAACAAGCAGCATAATTGCAGCCATCGCTCCGGTTACAGGTCACAGTTACACTGGGAAATCCTTGGGCCACTTATGTGCTCTTGAAACCACAGCGCTGTAATCTGTCTGCATGTGCAGCTATTTACAGACACAGAAAACCGGTGCAATCCTCCATTAGGGACTTGATGGCGCAGAACAGGCTGTTCAGCTGTAGAATACATCAGCCTGGCATCAGCCGGCTCCTGGGTACAGAATACCCCCAGCTTCCCTAACACTGGTTATATACTAGCATTGCCTAATATTAGCACATAACGGGTTACACTACTGGAGGGTGGGTTACAGTCCTGTACAGTAATATATATATATATATATATATATATATATATATATATATATATATATATATATATATATATATATTATTATTGTCTGTACTGGTAATACTGAGTGCAGCAGGGGTTAAACTGTTTTACATCTGATACAAAATATACTGTATCATCAATATTGTAATGATGAGAACACAATGTATCAGTAATGCTATACACATGGAATCACCTGGGAGGAAGGAGGGGCTGCATACTGGGGCCCAGCGGCAGGAAGGGGCTGCATACTGGGGCCCAGCGGCAGGAAGGGGCTGCATACTGGGGCCCAGCGGCAGGAAGGGGCTGCATACTGGGGCCCAGCGGCCGGAAGGGGCTGCATACTGGGGCCCAGCGGCAGGAAGGGGCTGCATACTGGGGCCCAGCGGCAGGAAGGGGCTGCATACTGGCGCCCAGCGGCCGGAAGGGGCTGCATACTGGCGCCCAGCGGCCGGAAGGGGCTGCATACTGGCGCCCAGCGGCCGGAAGGGGCTGCATACTGGCGCCCAGCGGCCGGAAGGGGCTGCATACTGGCGCCCAGCGGCCGGAAGGGGCTGCATACTGGCGCCCAGCGGCCGGAAGGGGCTGCATACTGGCGCCCAGCGGCCGGAAGGGGCTGCATACTGGCGCCCAGCGGCAGGAAGGGGCTGCATACTGGGGCCCAGCGGCAGGAAGGGGCTGCATACTGGGGCCCAGCGGCAGGAAGGGGCTGCATACTGGGGCCCAGCGGCAGGAAGGGGCTGCATACTGGCGCCCAGCGGCAGGAAGGGGCTGCATACTGGCGCCCAGCGGCAGGAAGGGGCTGCATACTGGCGCCCAGCGGCAGGAAGGGGCTGCATACTGGCGCCCAGCGGCAGGAAGGGGCTGCATACTGGCGCCCAGCGGCAGGAAGGGGCTGCATACTGGCGCCCAGGGGCCGGAAGGGGCTGCATACTGGCGCCCAGGGGCCGGAAGGGGCTGCATACTGGCGCCCAGCGGCTGGAAGGGGCTGCATACTGGCGCCCAGCGGCTGGAAGGGGCTGCATACTGGCGCCCAGCGGCCAGAAGGGGCGGTACTTATGTAATATCTGGGCTCCCATTTTTCTTATGAGACCGAGTCCGCTCACCACGCTTCGGGCACGGTGGCTCGCTGCGCTCGCCACACTATATAAAGTTAACTCCATGCATAGTTGGATAGTAGGGGTATGAAAAAATGGGGTGCATTTAACATGGGATAGTAGGGGTATGAAAAAATGGGGTGCATTTAACATGGGAGCCCAGATAATACGTAAGTACCGAAGGGGCTGTATACTGGGGCCCAGTGGGAGGAAGAGACTGTATACTGGGGCCCAGTGGGAGGAAGGGGATGTATACTGGGGCCCAGGGAGCTGTACTAATACAGAAACTGGTGACTATAACTATATAATGGACGGGAACTTACAGCTGATGCATAAATAAAGGAAGTGTATTACAAATGATAAAGGTGTGTGCATTATACAAGTGTAACAGCAGGATAAGCCGGTGATGCTGCCATTACAGTTATGGTTTTATACTGGCACGTAATGGGCACATTGGCACGTTGTATATAATAGAATACAATACTTCTAAAATGTTCAGCTGGTAATGACTTTTGGGGTGATTCAGGTTGGTTTGCAAAAACAAACTTCTTTAATGGACAAATCCATGCTGCACTGCAGATGTGACAAGTGAGAGTTAGATTTGGTTGGGGCGTATTTAAACTGATATCTATATTGCAGTGTAAGAATAAAGCAGCTACTATTTACCCTGCACAGAAACAAAATAACTCCCCCAAATCTAACTCTCTCTGCACCTGTTACATCTGCCCCCCAGCAGTGCAGCCTGGTTTTGTCCATTAAAGAAGGAGTTTGCTTTTGCAAACCAACCTGAATCACCCCCTTTATGTCATTGGCTAAGTATTACCTATAGCACCACAGTGGCTTAAACTGGTGCAAGAGATATGAGCACACTATATAACACACCATACGGGGATGGCACACTATATAACACACCATACTGGGACGGCACACTATATAACACTGTACGGGGACGACACACTATATAACACACCGTGCGGGGATGGCACACTATATAACCCACCGTGCGGGGATGGCACACTATATAACACACCGTACGGGTATGGCACACTATATAACACACCGTGCAGTGATGGCACACTATATAACACACCGTGCGGGGATGGCACACTATATAATACACCGTGCGGGGATGGCACACTATATAACACACCGTGCGGGGATGGCACACTATATAACACACCGTACGGGGATGGCACACTATATAACACACCGTGCGGGGATGGCACACTATATAACACACCGTGCGGGGATGGCACACTATATAACACACCGTGCGGGGATGGCACACTATATAACACACCGTGCGGGGATGGCACACTATATAACACACCGTGCGGGGATGGCACACTATATAACACACCGTGCGGGGATGGCACACTATATAACACACCGTGCGGGGATGGCACACTATATAACACACCGTGCGGGGATGGCACACTATATAACACACCGTGCGGGGATGGCACACTATATAACACACCGTGCGGGGATGGCACACTATATAACACACCGTGCGGGGATGGCACACTATATAACACACCGTGCGGGGATGGCACACTATATAACACACCGTGCGGGGATGGCACACTATATAACACACCGTGCGGGGATGGCACACTATATAACACACCGTGCGGGGATGGCACACTATATAACACACCGTGCGGGGATGGCACACTATATAACACACCGTACGGGGATGGCACACTATATAACACACCGTGCGGGGATGGCACACTATATAACACACCGTGCGGGGATGGCACACTATATAACACACCGTGCGGGGATGGCACACTATATAACACACCGTGCAGTGATGGCACACTATATAACACACCGTGCGGGGATGGCACACTATATAACACACCGTGCGGGGATGGCACACTATATAACACACCGTGCGGGGATGGCACACTATATAACACACCGTACGGGGATGGCACACTATATAACACACCGTGCGGGGATGGCACACTATATAACACACCGTGCGGGGATGGCACACTATATAACACACCGTGCGGGGATGGCACACTATATAACACACCGTGCGGGGATGGCACACTATATAACACACCGTGCGGGGATGGCACACTATATAACACACCGTGCGGGGATGGCACACTATATAACACACCGTGCGGGGATGGCACACTATATAACACACCGTGCGGGGATGGCACACTATATAACACACCGTGCGGGGATGGCACACTATATAACACACCGTGCGGGGATGGCACACTATATAACACACCGTGCGGGGATGGCACACTATATAACACACCGTGCGGGGATGGCACACTATATAACACACCGTGCGGGGACGGCACACTATATAACACACCGTGCAGGGACGGCACACTATATAACACCGTACGGGGACGGCACACTATATAACACACCGTGCGGGGACGGCACACTATATAACACCGTACGGGGACGGCACACTATATAACACACCGTACGGGGACGGCACACTATATAACACACCGTACGGGGACGGCACACTATATAACACACCGTACGGGGACGGCACACTATATAACACACCGTACGGGGACGGCACACTATATAACACACCGTGCGGGGACGGCACACTATATAACACACCGTGCGGGGACGGCACACTATATAACACACCGTGCGGGGATGGCACACTATATAACACACCGTGCAGGGATGGCACACTATATAACACACCGTGCAGGGACGGCACACGATATAACACACCGTGCGGGGATGGCACACTATATAACACATCGTGCAGGGATGGCACACTATATAACACACCGTGCGGGGACGGCACACTATATAACACACCGTGCGGGGACGGCACACTATATAACACACCGTGCGGGGATGGCACACTATATAACACACCGTGCGGGGATGGCACACTATATAACACACCGTGCAGGGATGGCACACTATATAACACCGTACAGGGATGGCACACTATATAACACACCGTACAGGGATGGCACACTCAATAACAGTTTACATGGGCATAGGAATGGCACACTATATAATATACGGTACAGGAACGGCACACTATATAATATACTGTACGGGGACGGCACACTATATAACACACCGTACAGGGATGGCACACTATATAACACACCGTACAGGGATGGCACACTCAATAACAGTTTACATGGGCATAGGAATGGCACACTATATAATATACGGTACAGGAATGGCACACTATATAATATACTGTACAGGGACGGCACACTATATAACACACCGTACGGGGACGGCACACTATATAACACACCGTACGGGGACGGCACACTATATAACACACCGTGCGGGGACGGCACACTATATAACACACCGTGCGGGGACGGCACACTATATAACACACCGTGCGGGGACGGCACACTATATAACACACCGTGCGGGGATGGCACACTATATAACACTGTACGGGGACGGCACACTATATAACACACCGTACAGGGATGGCACACTATATAACACACCGTGCAGGGATGGCACACTCAATAACAGTTTACATGGGCATAGGAATGGCACACTATATAATATACGGTACAGGAATGGCACACTATATAATATACTGTACAGGGATGGCACACTATATAACACACCGTACGGGGATGGCACACTATATAACACACTATTTAACACACCGTGCAGGGACGTCACACTATATAACACGCCGTGCAGGGACGGCACACTATATAACACACCGTGCAGGGATGGCACACTATATAACACACCGTGCAGGGATGGCACACTATATAACACTGTACGGGGACGGCACACTATATAACACACCGTACAGGGATGGCACACTATATAACACACCGTGCAGGGATGGCACACTCAATAACAGTTTACATGGGCATAGGAATGGCACACTATATAACAGTTTACATGGGCATAGGAATGGCACACTATATAATATATTGTACAGGGATGGCACACTCAATAACAGTTTACATGGGCATAGGAATGGCACACTATATAATATACTGTACAGGGATGGCATACTATATAACAGTTTACATGGGCATAGGAATGGCACACTATATAATATACTGTACAGGGATGGCACACTATATAATAGTTTACATGGGCATAGGAATGGCACACTATATAACAGTTTACATGGGCATAGGAATGGCACACTATATAACAGTTTACATGGGCATACTGTAGCAATGGCACACTATATAACACACCGTACGGGGACGGCACACTATATAACACACCATGCGGGGATGGCACACTATATAACACACCATGCGGGGATGGCACACTATATAACACACCGTGCGGGGATGGCACACTATATAACACTGTACGGGGACGGCACACTATATAACACACCGTGCAGGGATGGCACACTATATAACACACCGTGCAGGGATGGCACACTCAATAACAGTTTACATGGGCATAGGAATGGCACACTATATAATATACGGTACAGGAATGGCACACTATATAATATACTGTACAGGGATGGCACACTATATAACACACCGTACGGGGATGGCACACTATATAACACACCGTGCAGGGATGGCACACTATATAACACGCCGTGCAGGGACGGCACACTCAATAACAGTTTACATGGGCATAGGAATGGCACACTATATAATATACGGTACAGGAATGGCACACTATATAATATACTGTACAGGGATGGCACACTATATAACACACCGTACGGGGATGGCACACTATATAACACACCGTGCAGGGACGTCACACTATATAACACGCCGTGCAGGGACGGCACACTATATAACACACCGTGCAGGGATGGCACACTATATAACACACCGTGCAGGGATGGCACACTATATAACACTGTACGGGGACGGCACACTATATAACACACCGTACAGGGATGGCACACTATATAACACACCGTGCAGGGATGGCACACTCAATAACAGTTTACATGGGCATAGGAATGGCACACTATATAACAGTTTACATGGGCATAGGAATGGCACACTATATAATATACTGTACAGGGATGGCACACTCAATAACAGTTTACATGGGCATAGGAATGGCACACTATATAATATACTGTACAGGGATGGCATACTATATAACAGTTTACATGGGCATAGGAATGGCACACTATATAATATACTGTACAGGGATGGCACACTATATAATAGTTTACATGGGCATAGGAATGGCACACTATATAACAGTTTACATGGGCATAGGAATGGCACACTATATAACAGTTTACATGGGCATACTGTAGCAATGGCACACTATATAACACACCATACGGGGACGGCACACTATATAACACACCATGCGGGGATGGCACACTATATAACACACCATGCGGGGATGGCACACTATATAACACACCGTACGGGGACGGCACACTATATAACACACCGTGCAGGGACGGCACACTATATAACACACCGTACGGGGACGGCACACTATATAACACCGTACGGGGACGGCACACTATATAACACACCGTACGGGGACGGCACACTATATAACACACCGTGCAGGTATGGCACACTATATAACACACCGTGCAGGGATGGCACACTATATAACACACCGTGCAGGGATGGCACACTATATAACACACCGTGCAGGGATGGCACACTATATAACACACCGTACGGGGACGGCACACTATATAACACACCGTGCAGGGATGGCACACTATATAACACACCGTACGGGGACGGCACACTATATAACACCGTACGGGGACGGCACACTATATAACACACCGTACGGGGACGGCACACTATATAACACACCGTGCAGGTATGGCACACTATATAACACACCGTGCAGGGATGGCACACTATATAACACACCGTGCAGGGATGGCACACTATATAACACACCGTGCAGGGATGGCACACTATATAACACACTATATAACACACCATGCGGGGATGGCACACTATATAACACACCGTGCAGGGATGGCACACTATATAACACACCGTACGGGGACGGCACACTATATAACACCGTACGGGGACGGCACACTATATAACACACCGTACGGGGACGGCACACTATATAACACACCGTGCAGGTATGGCACACTATATAACACACCGTGCAGGGATGGCACACTATATAACACACCGTGCAGGGATGGCACACTATATAACACACCGTGCAGGGATGGCACACTATATAACACACTATATAACACACCATGCGGGGATGGCACACTATATAACACACCGTGCAGGGACGGCACACTATATAACACACCATGCGGGGATGGCACACTATATAACACACCATGCGGGGATGGCACACTATATAACACACCGTACAGGGACGGCACACTATATAACACACCGTGCAGGGACGGCACACTATATAACACACCGTGCAGGGATGGCACACTATATAACACACCGTACAGGGATGGCACACTATTTAACACACCGTACAGGGATGGCACACTCAATAACAGTTTACATGGGCATAGGAATGGCACACTATATAATATACTGTACAGGGATGGCACACTATATAACAGTTTACATGGGCATAGGAATGGCACACTATATAACAGTTTACATGGGCATAGGAATGGCACACTATATAATATACTGTACAGGGATGGCACACTATATAACAGTTTACATGGGCATAGGAATGGCACACTATATAATATACTGTACAGGGATGGCACACTATATAACAGTTTACATGGGCATAGGAATGGCACACTATATAATATACTGTACAGGGATGGCACACTATATAACAGTTTACATGGGCATAGGAATGGCACACTATATAACAGTTTACATGGGCATAGGAATGGCACACTATATAATAGTTTACATGGGCATAGGAATGGCACACTATATAACACACTGTACAGGAATGTCACACTATATAATAGTTTACATGGGCATAGGAATGGCACACTATATAACAGTTTACATGGGCATAGGAATGACACACTATGCCATTCCTATGCCCATAGCAGGGTCACCAGGTGAGTGTCCCCAGTGCAGAGCAGGGTGTCTCCTCCTTACCTCGAACAGCTGGGGGATCTCCCTCCTGGTTAGGTACTCCTTGGGGTCAGGGCTGCTCATGTCCGGGGTGCAGGGGATGCCTGTGCTACTGGGGGAGACTCCCGACCTCCGGTGTCCTCTCTGTAATTCCCGGTCACATCTATGTCCCCAACTTCACACCGAGCCTCCCGCATCTAGCGCGCACACACACACAATGTGCAGTGACAGCAGCAGCAGCAGCAGCTACACCGCCCCCTGCCCCGCACACAGCCCTCCCTCCCCTGCCCCGCACATACAGCCCTCCCTCCCCAGCCTCACACTCTGCTCCCTGGCTGCTGCTGCACAGTGCGAACATACACAACAGACACAGTGCATCCACACCACACACAATGCACACATACACACAGCACTACCTCACAGCTGCTGCTGCTGCTGCTGCTGCTGCTCAGTGTGCACAGACACAGTGTATCTACACCACACTCAATGCACACATACACACAGCCCTACCTCCCCAGCTGCTGCTCAGTGTGCGCACACACACACACACAGTGCATCCACACACCACAAACACACACTGCACACAATGCACATATACACACAGCCCTCCCTCCCCTGCATAATACTTTGCTCCCCGGCTGCACATACACACAGACACAGTGCATCCACACCACACACACAGACACAGTGCATCCACACCACACACACACACACACAGTGCATCCACACCACACACACACACACACACACACAGTTCATACATATACATCGTGCATCCACACTGCACACATGCGCACAGCCCTACCTCCCCAGCATAACACTCTGCTCCCCGGCTGGTGCTGCTCAGCGTGCGCACACACACATACAGTGCACAGAGACACAGTGCATCCACACCACACACAATGCACACATACATACACACATCCCTCCCCTGCATAACACATCTTGCTCCCGGCTCCTGCACAGTGCGCACATACACACAGACACAGTGCATCCACACTACACACAATGCACACATAAACACAGCCCTCCCTTCCTCTGCTCCCCGGCTGCTGCTGCACAGTGCGCATATACACCCAGACACAGTGCATCCACACCACACACAGTGCAGACACACAGTGCATACATACACACAGTGCATCCAAACCACACACAGAACTCCCTCCCCTGCTTAACACTCCGCTCCCGGCTGCTGCTGCACAGTGCGCACATACAGACACAGTGTATCCACACCACACACACGCATACACAGACACAGTACATCCACACACACAGACCCAGTGCATCCACACCACACACAGTGCATCCACACCACACACAGTGCATCCACACTGAATACACACAGACACACACAGCCCTAACTCCCCTGCATAACGCGCTGCTGCACAGTGCACATATACACACAGTGCATCCACACCACACACAATGCACACATACACACAGCCCTCCCTCCCCAGCCTCACACTCAACTCCTGCTGCTATACAGTCCACACAGTCACAGTGCATCCACACCACACACAATGTACACACAGCCCTGCATAACACTCTGCTCCACTACTCCTGCTGCACAGTGCGCACATACACAGAGCATCCATACCACCAACAATGCATACATACACAACCCTCTCTCCTCCGCATAATACTTTGCTCCCCGGCTGCTGCACAGTGCGCACATACACCCAGACACAGTGCATCCACACACACAGACACAGTGCATCCACACCACACACAATGCAGACACACACAAAGACACAGTGCATCACACCACACCACACTATGGCCCTTATTCAGATGTGATCGAGGTACACATTTGTTCTCAAAATGGGCAAAATAATGTGCACTGCAGGTGGGGCAGATGTAACATGTGTAGAGAAAGTTACATTTGGGTGGGGTGTGTTGAAACTGAAATCTAAATTGCAGTGTAAAAATAATGCAGCCAGTATTTACTGTGCACAGAAACAAAATAACTCACCCAAATCTAACTCTCTATACATGTTACATCTGCCCCCCTGCAGTGCAGCATGGTTTTACCCATTTTGAGAACAAATTTGTACTGTGATCAAATCTGAATAAGGGCCACAGTGCATACACACAGCACACACACACACAACGCACACCACGGCACCCACACACACACACACACAGTGCATCCACAATGCACAAAGCACACCACATATACACAGACACACAGTGAATCCACACAACACACACACAATGCACACCACACACACAGTGCATTCACCTTGCGTTTCCACATGCGCAGTAATGTGACACGAAACAAAACAAAACATCGGGGGACCGAATGAATTAGAATAATCCGTATTATACACAAGGCACAGGGTTCCACCGATCCAACACAGCGCATATTATTCAGGTTTCCTCAGAGAATCACAAGTGAAATCATTAGCTCCACCTGTGGATTTTTTAAAATGTGTCAATGAGAAATGAATGCACCTGTGCACCTGCCGGGTGACCTGTAAAACGTGTGGGGTACTGAGTTTGAGAACCACTGTTCCATAGTCCTCGCTGCAGAGTCTGGGTTTTTCCATGTTTATACAACCCTCCGACCCCAGCCTATAATTACATACCTCCCAGCATGCCCCTCTCCAGGAGGACACAATGCTCTGTTCCTGGGCTTCCCTGGTAATGTATGATTGCCAGCACCTGTGGTGACACCTTTCTTATCAGTTACCTAGCTCCCCACAGGTGCTGGCAATCATACATTATCCATACCTCCCAGCATGCCCCTCTCCAGGAGGACACAATGCTCTGTGCCTGGGCTTCCCTGGTAATGTAGGATTGCCAGCACCTGTGGTGACACCTTTCTTATCAGTTACCTAGCTCCCCACAGGTGCTGGCAATCATACATTATCCATACCTCCCAGCATGCCCCTCTCCAGGAGGACACAATGCTCTGTTCCTGGGCTTCCCTGGTAATGTATGATTGCCAGCACCTGTGGTAACACCTTTCTTATCAGTTACCTAGCTCCCCACAGGTGCTGGCAATCATACATTATCTATACCTCCCAGCATGCCCCTCTCCAGGAGGACACAATGCTCTGTTCCTGGGCTTCCCTGGTAATGTATGATTGCCAGCACCTGTGGTGACACCTTTCTTATCAGTTACCTAGCTCCCCACAGGTGCTGGCAATCCTACATTATCCATACCTCCCAGCATGCCCCTCTCCAGGAGGACACAATGCTCTGTTCCTGGGCTTCCCTGGTAATGTATGATTGCCATCACCTGTGGTGACACCTTTCTTATCAGTTACCTAGCTCCCCACAGGTGCTGGTAATCATACATTATCCATACCTCCCAGCATGCCCCTCTCCAGGAGGACACAATGCTCTGTTCCTGGCCTTCCCTGGTAATGTATGATTGCCAGCACCTGTGGTGACACCTTTCTTATCAGTTACCTAGCTCCCCACAGGTGCTGGCAATTATACATTATCCATACCTCCCAGCATGCCCCTCTCCAGGAGGACACAATGCTCTGTTCCTGGGCTTCCCTGGTAATGTATGATTGCCAGCACCTGTGGTGACACCTTTCTTATCAGTTACCTAGCTCCCCACAGGTGCTGGCAATCATACATTATCCATACCTCCCAGCATGCCCCTCTCCAGGAGGACACAATGCTCTGTTCCTGGGCTTCCCTTGTAATGTATGATTGCCAGCACCTGTGGTGACACCTTTCTTATCAGTTACCTAGCTCCCCACAGGTGCTGGCAATCATACATTATCCATACCTCCCAGCATGCCCCTCTCCAGGAGGACACAATGCTCTGTGCCTGGGCTTCCCTGGTAATGTAGGATTGCCAGCACCTGTGGTGACACCTTTCTTATCAGTTACCTAGCTCCCCACAGGTGCTGGCAATCATACATTATCCATACCTCCCAGCATGCCCCTCTCCAGGAGGACACAATGCTCTGCTCCTGGGCTTCCCTGGTAATGTATGATTGCCATCACCTGTGGTGACACCTTTCTTATCAGTTACCTAGCTCCCCACAGGTGCTGGTAATCATACATGATCCATACCTCCCAGCATGCCCCTCTCCAGGAGGACACAATGCTCCGTTCCTGGGCTTCCCTGGTAATGTATGATTGCCAGCACCTGTGGTGACACCTTTCTTATCAGTTACCTAGCTCCCCACAGGTGCTGGCAATCATACATTATCCATACCTCCCAGCATGCCCCTCTCCAGGAGGACACAATGCTCTGTTCCTGGGCTTCCCTGATAATGTAGGATTGCCAGCACCTGTGGTGACACCTTTCTTATCAGTTACAGTTACCTAGCTCCCCACAGGTGCTGGCAATCATACATTATCCATACCTCCCAGCATGCCCCTCTCCAGGAGGACACAATGCTCTGTTCCTGGGCTTCCCTGGTAATGTAGGATTGCCAGCACCTGTGGTGACACCTTTCTTATCAGTTACCTAGCTCCCCACAGGTGCTGGCAATCATACATTATCCATACCTCCCAGCATGCCCCTCTCCAGGAGGACACAATGCTCTGCTCCTGGGCTTCCCTGGTAATGTATGATTGCCATCACCTGTGGTGACACCTTTCTTATCAGTTACCTAGCTCCCCACAGCTGCTGGTAATCATACATTATCCATACCTCCCAGCATGCCCCTCTCCAGGAGGACACAATGCTCCGTTCCTGGACTTCCCTGGTAATGTAGGATTACCAGCACCTGTGGTGACACCTTTCTTATCAGTTACCTAGCTCCCCACAGGTGCTGGCAATCCTACATTATCCATACCTCCCAGCATGCCCCTCTCCAGGAGGTCACAATGCTCTGTTCCTGGGCTTCCCTTGTAATGTATGATTGCCAGCACCTGTGGTGACACCTTTCTTATCAGTTACCTAGCTCCCCACAGGTGCTGGCAATCATACATTATCCATACCTCCCAGCATGCCCCTCTCCAGGAGGACACAATGCTCTGTGCCTGGGCTTCCCTGGTAATGTAGGATTGCCAGCACCTGTGGTGACACCTTTCTTATCAGTTACCTAGCTCCCCACAGGTGCTGGCAATCATACATTATCCATACCTCCCAGCATGCCCCTCTCCAGGAGGACACAATGCTCTGTTCCTGGGCTTCCCTGGTAATGTATGATTGCCAGCACCTGTGGTGACATCTTTCTTATCAGTTACCTAGCTCCCCACAGGTGCTGGCAATCATACATTATCCATACCTCCCAGCATGCCCCTCTCCAGGAGGACACAATGCTCTGCTCCTGGGCTTCCCTGTAATGTACGATTGCCAGCACCTGTGGTGACACCTTTCTTATCAGTTACCTAGCTCCCCACAGGTGCTGGTAATCATACATTATCCATACCTCCCAGCATGCCCCTCTCCAGGAGGACACAATGCTCCGTTCCTGGACTTCCCTGGTAATGTAGGATTACCAGCACCTGTGGTGACACCTTTCTTATCAGTTACCTAGCTCCCCACAGGTGCTGACAATCATACATTATACATACCTCCCCGCATGCCCCTCTCCTGGAGGACACAATGCTCTGTTCCTGGGCTTCCCTGGTAATGTAGGATTGCCAGCACCTGTGGTGACACCTTTCTTATCAGTTACCTAGCTCCCCACAGGTGCTGGCAATCATACATTATCCATACCTCCCAGCATGCCCCTCTCCAGGAGGACACATTGCTCTGTTACTGGACTTCCCTCTTAATGTATGATTGCCAGCACCTGTGGTGACACCTTTCTTATCAGTTACCTAGCTCCCCACAGGTGCTGGTAATCATACATTATCCATACCTCCCAGCATGCCTCTCTCCAGGAGGACACAATGCTCTGCTCCTGGGCTTCCCTGGTAATGTATGATTGCCAGCACCTGTGGTGACACCTTTCTTATCAGTTACCTAGCTCCCCACAGGTGCTGGTAATCATACATTATCCATACCTCCCAGCATGCCCCTCTCCAGGAGGACACAATGCTCTGTTCCTGGACTTCCCTGGTAATGTAGGATTACCAGCACCTGTAGTGACACCTTTCTTATCAGTTACCTAGCTCCCCACAGGTGCTGGTAATCATACATTATCCATACCTCCCAGCATGCCCCTCTCCAGGAGGGACACAATGCTCTGTTCCTGGGCTTCCCTGGTAATGTATGATTGCCAGCACCTGTGGTGACACCTTTCTTATCAGTTACCTAGCTCCCCACAGGTGCTGGTAATCATACATTATCCATACCTCCCAGCATGCCCCTCTCCAGGAGGGACACATTGCTCTGTTACTGGACTTCCCTCTTAATGTATGATTGCCAGCACCTGTTTCACACAGGTTAATTGATAATTAAGGGGCTTCAACACAGGTGATGGCAATCATAGATTAAGAGGAAGTCCAGAAGGGTGTGGTATAGGGGTCCGACAGTCAGTATCCCGACTGGCCGGACCCAGACAGCATGGCGAGCACAACAAAGCCCCTTGCGGCCTCGCTGCACTCGCCACGCTGCGGGGGTTTTACTGCATTTTCCTATGTACCGTCTGCCCCGTCTCCGCCTGGCAGGGTATCGCCACCCTCTGGGTGGTGATACCCTATAGAAGCCTATCCCCGTCCACGCGCCCCCCCCAGCAGGTGTCACAGCCGGAAGGACATCCGGCTGCAGGGGGGAGGAGGAGATGCAGGGGGACACTGGCAGCCGCCGGGATGTGACGGAGACCCCCGCACACCACATCACAGGTATCGCGGAGGTCTCCGTCACCACAACCCGATGCTAGCCGCATATGTTAGTACATATGCGGTAGCATCGCGGCGGCTGGCAGGCGAAGGGCGGCGATGTATATTAATACATCCCGCCCTGTGTCCCTTCTGGGGAGGGTCATGTTGGGAGGTATGCAACCTTGGTGTATATGCAAATGCAGGGTGGGGAGAAGATTCCGGTTGCCAGGAAACCTTTTTCCTCTTGGCAAATGTCTGAAATTATAATAACAGTAGGAATGGTTACATTGGAGCATGATTTATACCCATTAGTAGATGCGCGAAAATTGCTATTTGGCCAATTCCGCACTTCTGAAATCTGATCAAAGGAGATTGCAGTTTCAATGCTGGCTGGCGTCAGTGATCGGCCATTTTATGGGAGCCTTCCAGACAATGCAGGTGTGTTCAGACTACATGGCCAGCCTGTGCTTGGATTCGCTTCTAGGCTGCACAGCCAGGGGGCAGTCGATGTTGTGCGAACGCCTCACTGTGTAGCATAACACTCGCACTTTAGCAATGTGCCCGCAAACGTTTGGGTGACTTTGAGCTGAAAGCTGCCCAGTTTTACCATTTGAGCTGCTTTCAGCTCCAAAGCCGCCCAATGTGTATAGCGTTCTGCTATGGAAATCACCCACTGTAAATGCACATTTAGTGACAGAGCGGAGCCGCTGCACATGCCAAGTGGTAGCAGTTTCTTCTACCAAGTTTGCTGTGTGTGTGTGGATCTGAGCCCTGACTGGATCAGAGAGCAGCTACCTGGAAAAAGAGACAGGAGCCTTACATTTCTGGGTTTTTAAAAATCCCGGGTCTATTGCAGGTGTGCAGGGATTTTAGTCAACTAAAATCCCAGGTAGAGCCATTCAGACATACGCTAGTCCTGGGATTTTTGCATATGCCTGAATCATGTCGGTATGATTCGGGTTTTTCTTAATTTGATCCAAAATTTAGATCGCAACAATATATGCTGGTTCTACATAAATAAATGAATATTTTACGTTTGGTTGTAATTGCCACCACTGCTCCGGTGGGAAGTCTGTACAATATGTCACGCACTGAAGATGACTTTTCAGCAGCTCTTTATCTATTTCTCATAGTTGAAAATGCTGTGAAAGACCAAAACCAGTAGGAGGACATGGAAGGAGCTCTCTGTTTGAGCGGAGGGGGCTTCTCTTTGATCTATAGCTGTAATGTCTGTACCTCAAATTAATAGCAGTTCTCTAGAAATATCATTATAAATACAGGACATGTGTGGCGTGTGCTCACCCGGGGCTATGGGTCTTATAGAATCGTCCTGTGCTGTACAAGTTGCTGGGGTATTCTGTAACCTTCAAAAATCTGAGGTTCCACCACTGTGCCAGAACATAACACACTTTTATCATTAAGTCTAGAGTATGTATTAGTGAGGACAGTGCTGTATGTGACAGGGAAGTGACATGATGTGAGGAGGGGAATGGGGGCAGTAGGAAGCCACAGACTGAGAGTTATATAGTGGGAGGAGCAGGGTCCCCAGCAGCACAGAGTATATTAGGAGATGGGTGATGTGTCAGTGAGGACAGGGCTGCATGTGACAGGGGAGTGACATGATGTGAGGAGGGAATGGAGGCAGCAGGAAGTCACAGACTGAGAGTTATATAGTGGGAGGAGCAGGGTCCCCAGCAGCACAGAGTATATCAGGAGATGAGAGATGTGTCAGTGAGGACAGGGCTGCATGTCACAGTGTCAGTGAGTTATAAAATGGGGGCAGCAGGAAGCCACAGACTGGGGGTTATATAGTGGGAGGAGCAGGGTCCCCAGCAGCACAGAGTATATCAGGAGATGAGTGATGTGTCAGTGAGGACAGGGCTGCATGTCACAGGGGCAGTGACATGATGTGAGGAGAGGAATGGGGGCAGCAGGAAGCCACAGACTGAGAATTATATAGTGGGAGGAGCAGGGATTATAGCAGCACAGAGTATATCAGGAGATGAGTAATGTGTCAGTGAGGACAGGGCTGCATGTCACAGGGGCAGTGAAATGATGTGAGGAGGGGAATGAAGGCAGCAGGAAGCCACAGACTGGGGGTTATATAGTGGGAGGAGCAGGGTCCCCAGCAGCACAGAGTATATCAGGAGATGAGGGATGTGTCAGTGAGGACAGGACTGCATGTGACGGGGCAGTGACATGATCTGAGGAGGGGAATGGGGCAGCAGGAAGCCACAGACTGAGAGTTATAAAATGGGAGGAGCAGGGTCCCCAGCAGCACAGAGTATATCAGGAGATTTGTGGCGTGTCAGTGAGGGCAGGGCTGCATGTGACAGGGGCAGTGACATGATGTGAGGAGGGGAATGGGGGCAGCAGGAAGCCACAGACTGGGGGTTATATAGTGGGAGGAGCAGGGACCTTAGCAGCACAGTGTATATCAGGAGATGGGTGGTGTGTCAGTGAGGACTGGGCTGCATGTGACAGGGGCAGTGACATGATGTGAGGAGGGGAATGGGGGCAGTAGGAAGCCACAGACTGAGAGTTATATAGTGGGAGGAGCAGGGTCCCCAGCAGCACAGAGTATATCAGGAGATGAGTGATGTGTCAGTGAGGACAGGGCTGCATGTGACAGGGGCAGTGACATGGTGTGAGGAGGGGAATGGGGGCAGTAGGAAGCCACAGACTGAGAGTTATATAGTGTGACGAGCAGGGTCCCCAGCAGCACAGAGTATATCAGGAGATGAGTGTTGTGTCAGTGAGGACAGGACTGCATGTGACAGGGGCAGTGACATGATGTGAGGAGGGGAATGTGGGCAGCAGGAAGCCACAGACAGTTATATAGTGGGAGGAGCAGGGTCCCCAGCAGCACAGAGTATATCAGGAGATGTGTGATGTGTCAGTGAGGACAGGGCTGCATGTGACAGGGGCAGTGATGTGATGTGAGGAGGGGAATGGAGGCAGCAGGAAGCCACAGACTGGGGGTTATATAGTGGGAGGTGCAGGATCCCCAGCAGCACAGGGTATATCAGGAGATGAGTGATGTGTCAGTGAGGACAGGGCTGCATGTGACAGGGGCAGTGACATGATGTGAGGAGGGGAATGGAGGCAGCAGGAAGCCACAGACTGGGGGTTATATAGTGGGAGGAGCAGGGTCCCCAGCAGCACAGAGTATATGTGTTGGTGAAGGGCAGTGACATTTTTATGTGAGGGTGCTCCATGTGACCCACCACTGACTCTGGAGTCTCCCAGAAGTTGCTGGAGAGTATGTTTGACCTGCTGTAGTTTTTCTTCAGGTATCTGTTGGAAAATCACATTTGCTATTCAATATTAAATCATGGTGAAATGGAAAGGACTTGTGTGTGTTACTGAGCTGCAGCAATTCTACCCTATCCTGTATCCCCGCAGTATGTTCTGCAGCCCAGAAATAGGGGAGGAATGTGGCGAATAAGCCCCTATACAAGGAATACCAGGCGGCATATGCATATTATAAATCCCATCCCAATCCCGTGCTGGAAAATGATCCTACAGAGAAAGTTTTCCAAGTGCAGAACTTGCAGCTATCAGAGAAATAAACGACTGCAGCATTTTCCATATCTGCCTGCTAATTAGTGCTATTAGGAACCCACATGTACGAATCCCGTCCTGTAATGAGCGATCTGCTTTAATTCATCGCTGGCAGTGGTAAGAATAGAAAGGAGGAGGCTTCGTCTAGTTCCGAGCTGTGTTATGTAAAAATCTGCTGACACTTCCAAGGCAACTGCTGCCTTCTGTAGCTGTGGCCCCGATTCCTACCCAGGGAGATGTCTGGATTCCTAATGTAAGAGGAAGCACGGAGCGCGGATTCACCCAGTCCCTGCCGCATAGCGACAGTTCAGGGACTTCAGCCACCTCATCCGGAACGGATCACAGACTTTTTGACTGAATAAAACAATAAATAAATTAAATTTCTGATGCAGAGGCTTAATTTATGTTATTTCATTAATTAATCGCAGGTTTATTCCACCACGGAGTCCCTGTGTAAGAAAGCCACACGTGGTATGGTTCCAGATTAAAAGTTCAACAGCGTCAACAGGTCAACACCAAAAGGTCGACATAAATAAAGTCGACAGTGACAAAAGGTCGATATGCGAAAAGCTATATGCTTACAAAAGTTGCCATGAAAAAGTAAACATTGACGACAAGCAAAAAGGTTGACATGGAAAAGTTTGACACATGAAAAGGTCACCTTGAGCTTTTCCCGGTTTTCGGTGTTAATGTCGACACCTGTCTACATGGACCCCCAATCGCTTCACACGCCAGGCATCCGGCTCAGTTCCTTGGACCGCGCTCATCGTCTTGTTGCCTTGATGGCATTGTACGGAGTATACCACATATTCTGTTTATTGCTGGCACTTACTGTTCATACATATGGCAAATGAATTCACAGTATTGTCATGGAAACTCGCTCCTTGCCTTTAGCATAGAATTAATGATTGTATTAAACTCTTTGTAAGGGTTTATCATAGCAGATACCATACACATCCGTGAGAGGACACAAGGTAGTATCTTGGTAGGCAGCACAGTCGCCATCCCCTACCTATTGTCAGGGCCCACACTGTCCTAATGGCACCGGGATCTGAGGAGCGCCACTGAGTCTGCGGGTCAATGGCAATGGCAAATTGCTGTCAGTCAGTCAGTTTGCTGTCAGTCAGTAGTAGTGGGCGGCGGTGGCTGTGTACTGTAGGTGTCAGTCTCCTCGCCTCCTCTGCACCTGGGGGCAGACGGTGTCATTACCCGCACACACTTCCGCTAGTATCCCTGGTTGGTCCTTGGAAGCTGAGGCTGGTGACAGAAAGCTACAGTACAGTATGCCAGTAGACGGGATGTCCTTCCTGCCTGTTACGCTGCATGGGCGCACATCACCCCTAGGGAGCTTCAGCATCGCACAGTGGCCCAGGTAACAAGTCTTTACCATTGTTATGTTTTAATAAAGAGGGGGGGGGGGGTGGTGCCACATTTTTTTAAATTATATAAAACTGTTTATTTCAAATAAAATGATTTATTATACAATTATACCATATAAAATAAATGAGAAAATAAAATATAAAATGACACAAATTATAAGTTAAAAAAATAATTAATCTTGTGGGTTATGTAAAATGAATAATACCCTTGTGACACAGGCCCTTATTCATATCTGATCGCAGTACAAATTTGTTCTCAAGATGGGCAGATGTAACATGTGCAGAGAGAGTTAGATTTGGATGGAGTGTGTTGAAACTGAAATCTAAATTGCAGTGTAAATATAATGCAGCCAGTATTTACTGTGCACAGAAACAAAATAACTCACTGAAATCTAACTCTCTCTATACATGTTACATCTGCCCCACCTGCAGTGCAGCATGGTTTTTCCCATCTTGAGAACAAATTTGTACTGCGATCAGATCTGAATAAGGGCCACAGTACCCAGATACTCATATATCCAGGATATATTGAAAGTGACAGGATAGGACATCTCTAAGATACCGCAAGTTATATTACCAGGTGGGCGATAGCTAGCGGCGGAAAGATGTTACCACAATTGAGTTCTGGTCATATGTCCGGCAAATCTGGGTGTTGGCTTGAATTGTTGCCGCTGGTCAAATGCTCTTTGATGCTGGTATTGGAGAATGACCAAATGGAGATTGTACGTCCAGTATCCAGTGATTGGTGGGTGAATGGGTGTCAACGGTATGAATAAAGTCTCTACGCGTTTCCCTGGGAAAGGTTTCCCAGCTTCATCAGGGGCAGAAAAATCAGAGAGCAGCTACCAGGAAGAAGACAGGAGCCTTACCATGAGGTGGGAGAATATGTGCTTAGAAAGTGCAGTACTGATTCTACAGAATTAGGTTTGTGTATTTATTATGGGATGTTTAACCTTTTCCTGACCACATATTTATATTATTTAAATGTTTGATACAGCCAATACTATTATAGACCATTTATATTGTTAGATATCATTACTGTATTCCACAGGTTCTCAAAGTCAGTCCTCAGGACCCCACACAGTGCATGTTTTGCAGATCTCCTCACAGAGTCACAAGTGAAATAATTAGCTCCACCTGCGAATCTTTTAAAACGTGTCAGTCAGTAATGAGTACACCTGTGCACCTGCCGGGTGAACTGGAAAATGTGAACTGCGTGGGGTCCCGAGCACTAGATTTGAGAACCACTGCTGTATTCCATACAGGATCCAGTGTATATAACACACAATGTTTACATTAATGTCCAGGGTCTCCCGCTCCCCCAGACTCCCACACCTGCTCCGATGTCCTGCAGAGAGATCAGGGGGATTGTGGATTCTATCTGGAAATCCTGAGTTTGCCACTGCGGGTCACAAATTATACAGTAGTCCAGGGACGAGACGATATTCTGATGATAGGTCATCAGTGTCTAGATAGACAGACAAAATCTCGACATGCACAGTCGACTTTGACAAAATTTCGACACAAGCATAGGGTTGACATGATTTTTCCAGGATTTTTTTAATATTGGGGCACTTTTTCATACATTGACACCCATGTGGCCTCAGATTGGAAACGGTAAAGTGCATGGCGAGTCATGCTGGGGTATTGGCTACAATTGGGGGTCGACGTGCTCAGGTGGCAATCTTTAACTTGTTAAGGTTGACCTTCTATAAATGCCGACATTGTGCACGTCATCCTTTTGGTCTATCTAGACACTGTAGACCTTTTCACCTGGAACAGGAAAGAAACGGGTATACCCTGTTGGTGGTGCTTCTATTGGGAGACCATTATTGCCTGGGTATTTTGCTTTGGAAGGAGATTATAGTCACATGCACCCAGGGCAGCCGAGAGAAATGCTGGGCCCGGTTAATTTGTACCCACTCTCCCCCCCCTTCTCCACAGCCCTGCATGCACCCATCCTGCAGAATTATCTGTGTCCCGGCGCCTCTCCCTGTACAAAGCTAGAAGTTTTCTACTTGGCACTGTGGGTCTGTGTCAATAAGTTTTGTTATGATGCCCCCCCCCCCCCTCCTCCACGTGTGGCAGTATGAGGGGACAGCTGGGTGTCCCTCTGTCATTGGCTGCGCAGCGGTGAATACCGACTTCCCAAACCTCCCCACCCATGGGAGACTGCAACCCACAGGTGGGACAGCAGGACAGTCTCCCACTACTGAGGATCAGGACAGTGGGGAGGTATGCTATGGACTGGGGTGGGGAGGTATGCTATGGGCTGGGCTGGGGTGGGGGTGCTATGGGCTGGGGTGGGGAGGTATGCTATGGGCTGGGGTGGGGAGGTATGCTATGTACTGGGGTGGGGAGGTATGCTATGGGCTGGGGTGGGGAGGTATGCTATGTACTGGGGTGGGGAGGTATGCTATGGGCTGGGGTGGGGAGGTATGCTATGGGCTGGGGTGGGGAGGTATGCTATGGACTGGGGTGGGGAGGTATGCTATGGGCTGGGTGGGGAGGTATGCTATGGGCTGGGGTGGGGAGGTATGCTATGGGCTGGGGTGGGGGGGGGGGTGCTATGGGCTGGGGTGGGGAGGTATGCTATGTACTGGGGTGGGGAGGTATGCTATGGGCTGGGGTGGGGAGGTATGCTATGTACTTGGGTGGGGAGGTATGCTATGGGCTGGGGTGGGGAGGTATGCTATGGGCTGGGTGGGGAGGTATGCTATGGGCTGGGGTGGGGAGGTATGCTATGGGCTGGGGTGGGGAGGTATGCTATGGACTGGGGTGGGGAGGTATGCTATGGGCTGGGGTGGGGAGGTATGCTATGGGCTGGGGTGGGGAGGTATGCTATGGACTGGGGTGGGGAGGTATGCTATGGCCTGTTGTGGGGAGGTATGCTATGGACTGGGGTGGGGAGGTATGCTATGGGCTGGGGTGGGGAGGTATGCTATGGGCTGGGGTGGGGAGGTATGCTATGGGCTGGGGTGGGGAGGTATGCTATGGGCTGGGTGGGGAGGTATGCTATGGACTTGGGTGGGGAGGTATGCTATGGGCTGGGGTGGGGAGGTATGCTATGGAATGGGGTGGGGAGGTATGCTATGGACTGGGGTGGGGAGGTATGCTATGGGCTGGAGTGGGGAGGTATGCTATGGGCTGGGGTGGGGAGGTATGCTATGGACTGGGGTGGGGAGGTATGCTATGGGCTGGGGTGGGGAGGTATGCTATGGACTGGGGTGGGGAGGTATGCTATGGGCTGGGGTGGGGAGGTATGCTATGGACTGGGGTGGGGAGGTATGCTATGGGCTGGGGTGGGGAGGTATGCTATGGACTGGGGTGGGGAGGTATGCTATGGGCTGGGGTGGGGAGGTATGCTATGGACTGGGGTGGGGAGGTATGCTATGGGCTGGGTGGGGAGGTATGCTATGGGCTGGGGTGGGGAGGTATGCTATGGGCTGGGGTGGGGAGGTATGCTATGGACTGGGGTGGGGAGGTATGCTATGGACTGGGGTGGGGAGGTATGCTATGGGCTGGGGTGGGGAGGTATGCTATGGACTGGGGTGGGGAGGTATGCTATGGCCTGTTGTGGGGAGGTATGCTATGGACTGGGGTGGGGAGGTATGCTATGGGCTGGGGTGGGGAGGTATGCTATGGGCTGGGGTGGGGAGGTATGCTATGGGCTGGGGTGGGGAGGTATGCTATGGGCTGGGTGGGGAGGTATGCTATGGACTTGGGTGGGGAGGTATGCTATGGGCTGGGGTGGGGAGGTATGCTATGGAATGGGGTGGGGAGGTATGCTATGGACTGGGGTGGGGAGGTATGCTATGGGCTGGGGTGGGGAGGTATGCTATGGGCTGGGGTGGGGAGGTATGCTATGGACTGGGGTGGGGAGGTATGCTATGGGCTGGGGTGGGGAGGTATGCTATGGACTGGGGTGGGGAGGTATGCTATGGACTGGGGTGGGGAGGTATGCTATGGACTGGGGTGGGGAGGTATGCTATGGACTGGGGTGTGGAGGTATGATATGGGCTGGGGTGGGGAGGTATGCTATGGGCTGGGGTGAGGAAGTATGCTATGGGCTGGGGTGTGGAGGTATGATATGGGCTGGGGTGGGGAGGTATGATATGGGCTGGGGTGGGGAGGTATGCTATGGGCTGGGGTGGGGATGTATGCTATGGACTGGGGTGGGGAGGTATGCTATGGGCTGGGGTGGGGAGGTATGCTATGGGCCGGGGTGGGGAGGTATGCTATGGGCTGGGGTGGTATGCTATGACCTGGGGTGGGGAGGTATGCTCTGGGGCATAGATCCTTGTAGTGGAATTGTGGGGGACGGAGACATATTGTTGTCCTGTGGGAGAAGCAACATCCAGGCTGTTTTTCAGGAATTTATTAACCTCATCGATTAGTAACACAGGAATTCCCGGGATTCCATCAACTGAGCAAATATGTTTAATGGCTCATTACTGCTAAGTGCAGGGGAACGTGCGCATTCATCAGGGGAGACCCAGGAAACCCCCCCCCACACACACACACACACACTCACTCACACACACACCCTTCCCTTGTAAGGATGACGGGGGAAATTTACTAAAGGAAATTTGTAAAAAAATAGGTGTATTTGTATCCAGAAATACACTTATTTTTGACATTTACTATCCTGAAAATACGGCAATTCGTATACGTATTGATGTGCTATCAATACGAATACGAATTGCCATATTCTCGGGATAGTAAATGTAAAAAATAAGTGTATTTCTGGATACAAATACACCTATTTTTTTACAAATTTCCTTTAGTAAATTTCCCCCGACATGTAGACAATTCCCAATAAGCTGATTTACAGATAAAAGACTCAAACGCTTCCGAAATATTAAGAGTAAGAAGTGTAATAACAATTCTCAAATGCAAGTCGCAACACCAGGAGCAGAACAATCCCCCCCCCCCCCCCCCCCCCGAATATGTAGTAAAATGTCAGGGGGCTTAATCAAATACCAAGCGTCCCCTGAGTTTATCCTTAGGCTCCCTGACCTACACTGGGAGATTAGTTTGTGAATGAGCATTAATATATCAGAAACACAATGAGGGAAAACATAACTTATAGCTCTATAGCCGGATAACTTAGTACCTGTGGCGTTATCGGCCTAGTTGTGGCTGGTGGTGAATAATGCGGGAGTGATAATGGGAGAAAGCCACGGACTCAGAGTTGGACGCAGATTGGGTTCAGTCACATTGGTTTCAGATGTGCACATTCGTCGCAGTGCTTCTGGAAAGGAGGCTGGTGCTGCCATAGTTGCAGTTTGATTGACACCCAGTGATGATTTGTGGACGGTATCGGGGGCGTAGCGTCTAAAGTGTGGTGAAGTCGCAGCAGTTTTGTGGGCGTGTCCCAGACAGCGACTGTCAGGGGCGGATTGGGAATTAAAACCAGCCCGGGAAAAATCTTGAAGCAGCCCTAAGAGGGGGGGGGGGGGGGGGGGGGGGAGTGGTTGTTGCGCGCCGGAGGCGCGCCCGAATTTTTAGGGGGTGTGGCCTATCAATATGGGGTGTGGCCTATTCCAACAAGGCCACGCCCAATTGTTGCCGCTGTGAGGGCATGGCTAGTGGCTCTCTTAGCTGCTGGCTATGTCCCCAGACCCTCAGGCTGCAGAATAGGCGCATGCGTACAGCGTTTATTCTACAGCCTGTGGGGCTGGGAGATAGAGATGGGGGGGGGGGGGGGGGTGACCGGGGTCTCCCAACACAGTAGAGTGGCAGGGTGGAAGAGGATGCAGGGAGGGAGGGGGGGATGGAGGGGTGCCGTAGAATGCTGGGAGGGGAGATGCAGAGTGGCTGAGAACGAAGGGAGTGAGGACTTACACAGGGTGGCACAGGACGCAGAGTGTGAGGGGGCATGGTGGCACAGGATGCAGGGTAGGAGGGGGGATGCAGAGTGGCAGGGGATGCAGGGAGGGGAGTCACAAAGTGGTGGAGGAGACAGGATGCCCATTATAGATGTGCCATACACCGTGATGCCCATTATACATATGCCACACACCTGATGCCATTATACATATGCCGCACACCGTGATGCCCATTATACATATGCCGCACACCCTGATGCCCATTATAGATATGCCGCACACCCTGATGCCATTATACATATGCCGCACACCCTGATGCCATTATACATATGCCGCACACCGTGATGCCCATTATAACATATGCCGCACACCGTGATGCCCATTATACATATGCCGCACACCGTGATGCCCATTATACATATGCCTCACACCGTGATGCCCATTATACATATGCCTCACACCGTGATGCCCATTATACATATGCCGCACACCTGATGCCATTATACATATGCCGCACACCCTGATGCCCATTATACATATGCCACACACCGTGATGCCATTATACATATGCCTCACACCGTGATGCCCATTATACATATGCCGCACACCCTGATGCCATTATACATATGTCGCACACCGTGATGCCCATTATACATATGCCGCACACCCTGATGCCATTATACATATGCCGCACACCGTGATGCCCATTATACTTGTGCCGCACACCGTGATGCCCATTATACATATGCCACACACACGTGATGCCCATTATACATATGCCTCACACCGTGATGTCCATTATACATATGCCACACACCGTGATACTCCCATTATACATATGCCACACGCCGTGATGGCCATTATACATATGCCACACGCCGTGATGCCCATTATACATATGCCACACCGTGATGCTCCATTATACATATGCCACACGCCGTGATGCCATTATACATATGCCGCACACCCTGATGCCCATTATACATATGCCCACACCGTGATGTCCATTATACATATGCCCCACACCGTGATGTCCATTATACATATGCCGCACACCCTGATGCCATTATACATATGTCGCACACCGTGATGCCCATTATACATATGCCGCACACCCTGATGCCATTATACATATGTCGCACACCGTGATGCCCATTATACTTGTGCCGCACACCGTGATGCCCATTATACATATGCCACACACCCTGATGCCATTATACATATGTCGCACACCGTGATGCCCATTATACATATGCCGCACACCCTGATGCCATTATACATATGCCGCACACCGTGATGCCCATTATACTTGTGCCGCACACCGTGATGCCCATTATACATATGCCACACACACGTGATGCCCATTATACATATGCCTCACACCGTGATGTCCATTATACATATGCCACACACCGTGATACTCCATTATACATATGCCACACGCCGTGATGGCCATTATACATATGCCACACGCCGTGATGCCCATTATACATATGCCACACCGTGATGCTCCATTATACATATGCCACACGCCGTGATGCCCATTATACATATGCCGCACACCCTGATGCCCATTATACATATGCCCACACCGTGATGTCCATTATACATATGCCCCACACCGTGATGTCCATTATACATATGCCGCACACCCTGATGCCATTATACATATGTCGCACACCGTGATGCCCATTATACATATGCCGCACACCCTGATGCCATTATACATATGTCGCACACCGTGATGCCCATTATACATATGCCGCACACCCTGATGCCATTATACATATGCCGCACACCGTGATGCCCATTATACATATGCCGCACACCCTGATGCCATTATACATATGCCGCACACCGTGATGCCCATTATACTTGTGCCGCACACCGTGATGCCCATTATACATATGCCACACACACGTGATGCCCATTATACATATGCCTCACACCGTGATGTCCATTATACATATGCCACACACCGTGATACTCCATTATACATATGCCACACGCCGTGATGCCCATTATACATATGCCGCACACTGTGATGCCCATTATACATTTGCCACACCGTGATGCTCCATTATACATATGCCACACGCCGTGATGCCCATTATACATATGCCGCACACCCTGATGCCCATTATACATATGCCCACACCGTGATGTCCATTATACATATGCCCCACACCGTGATGTCCATTATACATATGCCTCACAGTATGAACCTCTCTCTCACACTTTAGTTACCTTAAAATCAAGCTGGCTGGCACTTCATCTACTTCTTCCTTTCATTAGATGTGTTCTCCCGTGTAGCTCCGCCCCCTTCCACTCGTGTAGCCCCGCCCCTCAACTCCGTGTTGCTCCGCCCCCTTTCCAGTCCCTGCTGTCATGACTGATGACACATGAAAGTGGGTTGGAAGCCAGGGAGAGAGCTCTGTGCTGCCGGCGCTGCTGCCTCTAATGTAGTGTGACAGTGTACTGGCAGCCGGCAGCTACAGAGTCTGAGGACAGAAGCGGCCGGGGATGTACAGCAGGGAGAGAGCCTCCCTGCGCAACCATCCTCACAGTGAGTGCTTGCCACACACAGAACCGCGGGAGCAGCTGCGTGCGGTCGCACATGCGCACCAGCACTCCCGCGGCCATTTTTATTTCTGTAATAGCCGAGGCTGCCCGCAGCCATATTTGTTTGGGGCACAGTGCTGCGGCCACGGCCGCCCGTTAACCGCAGAGATGGCGGTCTGCGGCCCCGCCAATGGGGTGAGCGGCCTTTTAGTGACTATTAGGGGCCGGCCCACCGGGAAATGGCCCGGTTTCCCGGTGGTCCAATCCGCCCCTGGCGACTGTAGTGCAGCTCACAAGTAGTGATTCTGGACCCGCTTCCAAGTTGGCGATGGAGAGATTCCGAGCAGCGTTCCTGATGTGCGACCGATGCTGACGCAAGAGGCGGATCAGAAAAGCCAACAGGGGGCCTGCGCATTTCTTCTCCCACGGAAGACACAGCATCATCTGACCCACCTAAAATAACGGCCTCATTTATTCCATGCTTATTAGCTATCCCCGTCCTGATGTACTGTAGGGGGTAAAGTTCTTACCAGATAAATGACTACCCGGCTACCTGCAAAGTGGGAGGGGGGAGCAGGTCCCGGGCCCCGCCAGCATTACTCATGATAATGACTCACAAGGGTTAAATTTACTAAGATCTATTGAAGATGGGATGTTGCCCATAGCAACCAATCAGATTCTACTTTTTATTTATTTATCACCTTCTAGATCAGGGGTTCTCAAACTCGGTCCTCGGGACCCCACACAGTTAGCGTTTTTCAGGTCACTCGGCAGGTGCACAGGTGCATTCATTTCTTATTGACACATTTTAAAAGATCACAGGTGGAGCTAATTACTTCACTTGGTTCACTGCAAAACATGCGCTGTGTGTTTGAGAACCTGTGATCTAGACCAGTGGCGTAACTGGCGAATATGCGCCCCCGCCCCCCCGCCGATTTCGGCATTGCTGCCCCCCCTCCCACTCTACCCCTCCCCCCAACTTACCCCTCCACCCCCCTTACCCCTCTGCATGCCGCTGCCGCATTGAGGGACCCGCAGTGCAGATCTCCTCCTTGTTCCGTCTCCTGCAGTGCTAATGAAAAAGGACCATAGCAAAATGGCTGCCCCCTAACAGCAGACAGTTTTTAAGGATGCTAGAGGTCTGCTTTATGGAGGCAGCCATTTTGGGAGGGGCGGTTTTCAAGAGAACTGCAGGAAGAGTCAGACACATACTGCTGTACCTGCTCTGCTATGAAGAGTCAGTCACATACGGCTGTACCTGCTCTGCTATGAATAGTCAGACACATACTGCTGTATCTTCGCTGCTATGAAGAGTCAGACACATACTGCTGTACCTACACTGCTATGAAGAGTCAGACACATACTGCTGTACCTGCTCTGCTATGAATAGTCAGACACATACTGCTGTACCTACACCGCTATGAAGAGTCAGACACATACTGCTTTACCTGCTCTGCTAGGAAGAGTCAGACACATACTGCTGTACCTACACCGCTATGAAGAGTCAGACACATACTGCTGTACCTGCTCTGCTATGAATAGTCAGACACATACTGCTGTACCTACACTGCTATGAAGAGTCAGACACATACTGCTGTACCTACACTGCTATGAATAGTCAGACACATACTGCTGTACCTGCTCTGCTATGAATAGTCAGACACATACTGCTGTACCTACACTGCTATGAAGAGTCAGACACATACTGCTGTACCTACACTGCTATGAAGAGTCAGACACATACTGCTGTACCTACACTGCTATGAATAGTCAGACACATACTGCTGTACCTACACTGCTATGAAGAGTCAGACACATACTGCTGTACCTACACTGCTATGAAGAGTCAGACACATACTGCTGTACCTACATTGCTATGAAGAGTCAGACACATACTGCTGTACCTACACTGCTATGAATAGTCAGACACATACTGCTGTACCTACATTGCTATGAAGAGTCAGACACATACTGCTGTACCTGCACCTCTATGAAGAGTCAGACACATACTGCTGTTCATACACCGCTATGAAGAGTCAGACACATACTGCTGTACCTACACCACTAAGAAGAGTCACACACATACTGCTGTTCATACACCGCTATGAAGAGTCAGACACATACTGCTGTACCTACACCACTAAGAAGAGTCAGACACATACTGCTGTTCATACACCGCTATGAAGAGTCAGACACATACTGCTGTACCTACACCACTAAGAAGAGTCACACACATACTGCTGTTCATACACCGCTATGAAGAGTCAGACACATACTGCTGTACCTACACCACTAAGAAGAGTCAGACACATACTGCTGTTCATACACCGCTATGAAGAGTCAGACACATACTGCTGTACCTACACCGCTAAGAAGAGTCAGACACATACTGCTGTACCTACACCGCTATGAAGAGTCAGAAACATACTGCTCTACCTACACCGCTATGAAGAGTCAGACACATACTGCTGTACCTACACCGCTATGAAGAGTCAGACACATACTGCTGTACCTACACCACTAAGAAGAGTCAGACACATACTGCTGTACCTACATTGCTATGAAGAGTCAGACACATACTGCTGTACCTACACCACTAAGAAGAGTCAGACACATACTGCTGTACCTACATTGCTATGAAGAGTCAGACACATACTGCTGTACCTACACCACTAAGAAGAGTCAGACACATACTGCTGTACCTACGCTGCTATGAAGAGTCAGACACATACTGCTGTACCTGCTCTGCTATGAAGAGTCAGTCACATACTGCTGTACCTTCGCTGCTATGAAGAGTCAGACACATACTGCTGTACCTACACTGCTATGAAGAGTCAGACACATACTGCTGTACCTGCTCTGCTATGAATAGTCAGACACATACTGCTGTACCTACACTGCTATGAAGAGTCAGACACATACTGCTGTACCTGCTCTGCTATGAAGAGTCAGACACATACTGCTGTACCTACACCACTAAGAAGAGTCAGACACATACTGCTGTACCTACACTGCTATGAAGAGTCAGACACATACTGCTGTACCTACATTGCTATGAAGAGTCAGACACATACTGCTGTACCTGCACCTCTATGAAGAGTCAGACACATACTGCTGTTCATACACCGCTATGAAGAGTCAGACACATACTGCTGTACCTACACCACTAAGAAGAGTCACACACATACTGCTGTTCATACACCGCTATGAAGAGTCAGACACATACTGCTGTACCTACACCACTAAGAAGAGTCAGACACATACTGCTGTTCATACACCGCTATGAAGAGTCAGACACATACTGCTGTACCTACACCACTAAGAAGAGTCACACACATACTGCTGTTCATACACCGCTATGAAGAGTCAGACACATACTGCTGTACCTACACCACTAAGAAGAGTCAGACACATACTGCTGTTCATACACCGCTATGAAGAGTCAGACACATACTGCTGTACCTACACCGCTAAGAAGAGTCAGACACATACTGCTGTACCTACACCGCTATGAAGAGTCAGAAACATACTGCTCTACCTACACCGCTATGAAGAGTCAGACACATACTGCTGTACCTACACCGCTATGAAGAGTCAGACACATACTGCTGTACCTACACCACTAAGAAGAGTCAGACACATACTGCTGTACCTACATTGCTATGAAGAGTCAGACACATACTGCTGTACCTACACCACTAAGAAGAGTCAGATACATACTGCTGTACCTACATTGCTATGAAGAGTCAGACACATACTGCTGTACCTACACCACTAAGAAGAGTCAGACACATACTGCTGTACCTACGCTGCTATGAAGAGTCAGACACATACTGCTGTACCTACACCACTAAGAAGAGTCAGACACATACTGCTGTACCTACATTGCTATGAAGAGTCAGACACATACTGCTGTACCTACACCACTAAGAAGAGTCAGACACATACTGCTGTACCTGCTCTGCTATGAAGAGTCAGTCACATACTGCTGTACCTTCGCTGCTATGAAGAGTCAGACACATACTGCTGTACCTACACTGCTATGAAGAGTCAGACACATACTGCTGTACCTGCTCTGCTATGAATAGTCAGACACATACTGCTGTACCTACACTGCTATGAAGAGTCAGACACATACTGCTGTACCTGCTCTGCTATGAAGAGTCAGACACATACTGCTGTACCTACACCACTAAGAAGAGTCAGACACATACTGCTGTACCTACACTGCTATGAAGAGTCAGACACATACTGCTGTACCTTCACTGCTATGAAGAGTCAGACACATACTGCTGTACCTACACTGCTATGAAGAGTCAGACACATACTGCTGTACCTACACTGCTATGAAGAGTCAGTCACATACTGCTGTACCTTCGCTGCTATGAAGAGTCAGACACATACTGCTGTACCTACACTGCTATGAAGAGTCAGACACATACTGCTGTACCTGCTCTGCTATGAATAGTCAGACACATACTGCTGTACCTACACTGCTATGAAGAGTCAGACACATACTGCTGTACCTACACTGCTATGAAGAGTCAGACACATACTGCTGTACCTGCACCTCTATGAAGAGTCAGACACATACTGCTGTTCATACACCGCTATGAAGAGTCAGACACATACTGCTGTACCTACACCACTAAGAAGAGTCACACACATACTGCTGTTCATACACCGCTATGAAGAGTCAGACACATACTGCTGTACCTACACCACTAAGAAGAGTCAGACACATACTGCTGTTCATACACCGCTATGAAGAGTCAGACACATACTGCTGTACCTACACCACTAAGAAGAGTCACACACATACTGCTGTTCATACACCGCTATGAAGAGTCAGACACATACTGCTGTACCTACACCACTAAGAAGAGTCAGACACATACTGCTGTTCATACACCGCTATGAAGAGTCAGACACATACTGCTGTACCTACACCGCTAAGAAGAGTCAGACACATACTGCTGTACCTACACCGCTATGAAGAGTCAGAAACATACTGCTCTACCTACACCGCTATGAAGAGTCAGACACATACTGCTGTACCTACACCGCTATGAAGAGTCAGACACATACTGCTGTACCTACACCACTAAGAAGAGTCAGACACATACTGCTGTACCTACATTGCTATGAAGAGTCAGACACATACTGCTGTACCTACACCACTAAGAAGAGTCAGACACATACTGCTGTACCTTCGCTGCTATGAAGAGTCAGACACATACTGCTGTACCTACACTGCTATGAAGAGTCAGACACATACTGCTGTACCTGCTCTGCTATGAATAGTCAGACACATACTGCTGTACCTACACTGCTATGAAGAGTCAGACACATACTGCTGTACCTACACTGCTATGAAGAGTCAGACACATACTGCTGTGACTAAGCCATGTCATGTGTCCCGCCACTTATTTTTCACTAGATATCCTGTATTATAATCACCATTGTTTATTGTATAGCGGCAGTAATAGAGAACATACAGATATAGGGCCTCATTCAGTCCTGCTCACTAGGCTGCATATGTATGCACGCACCCCACCACCCAAATCTCCTTACTATGCTGTGAGCAGATGTGTACACTTACCTGCCTACATGCAGATAGCCCTCCCAGCATTACAGTCCTCTACATCATCCATCCCCCTAGAAATCCTGCTTTGGATTGGATCCTGAAGGATACGGGGTCCAGTGTATCAATATGTAGCGGGCTGTTGGCCAGATGTATCAAGCTTCAAAAAGTGATAAAGTGGAGAGTGATAAACAGCCAGCCAATCAGCTTGTACCTGTTTTTTTTGCAAACTAATCCTGTAGCATGGCAGTAAGGAGCTGATTGATGGATTGGTTATCACTCTCCATTTTATCACTTTCTGGAGCTTGATACATCTGGCCCTGTGTGTGTGAGATCACACACACACACACACACACACACACACACACACAATGGTATCAAAGCTGCAACATACAATCAGTACATGTGCGGTGCAGACCCTCATGTCATTGCGCAAAGTCCTGGAAGGTTCATTGCAAGGCCTGACACACTTGGTAATCACAGTCACACTGTACATTCATTCAGCACCATGGACAGCAGCGTAATGGAGTCTTCTAGTGGTGCAGGTCTGAACTGCATGAGTCTGACAAGTTCCTAAACAAACATGGATAAATAATATATATAATATATGGTACTTGTGTATTATCACGGCGCCCGCAAAATCGGCCGCAAATTGCATGCAAAAATCGGATGCGATTTAGCCGCCGATTTGCGGCCGATTTTTGGCAGATTTTCCGCGATTTCCTGCCGATTTGCATGCTATTCCATCCTTGCACACCCCCACTATCCAAGTTAGCCCAGAGCGTGGCGTGCGGATGCGGTACGTGTCATACCCCCACAATCCATGTCGGCGTGGAGTTGAATTTATAAAGCGTGGCGAGCGCAGCGAGCCACCGAGCCCGAAGTGTGGCGAGCGCAGGGAGCCCCGCGTGGGGATGTGGAAAACGACCCCGAAGCGTGGCGAGCGGACACGGATTACTTGATGTATTACTTGGTTTTTAGAATATTTGATCAAATCTGATGCTGCTCATTTGCACATCCCATTAGGATCCATAGAAGATCCCCTATTTGTCGCTTCAATTGGACACTGGTATACGTAATTTGCGCATCCAGTGTTTAACCTACAGATTGAAATTGTTACCCCTGAGGAAGTCACTTGTTGACGAAACGCGTTGGTGTTTTCTGTCTTTTTAAACCAACAAGGGTGTTACTTCTGTCTCGACAAATTACAAGAAAGAATCTTTTAACCATTGTTTTATATGACTATGTATTAAATTGCCAAATTGTATTATGTGTCTGTAATTATTACAGCAATTGCTGTGGTGCTGATTTTCATATAGTGGCGCACTCTGTTTCTGCTCTATTCATACATATATATATATATATATATATGTCTAGTGTCCGTGAGTCTCTGAAACACTGCCATCTGCTGGCAGAGAGTGAAATTGCATCTCTTTCTTATACATGCACAAACACAGAAGGCAGCAGGCTAGCGGTCGAAGCTTTTGCTTTTTACTGGCTTACTAGTATATGTGTGTGTAATACATATATATATATATATATATATATGTGTGTGTGTATATATATATATGTATATATATATATATGTATTTATATATATATATATATGTATATATTTATATATATATATATATATATATATATATATATATATATATATAAACTCCAAACGGAAAGAGCACTCAGGAGACTTTTTCATCGATACACCATAACTGTATTCACGGTATAAACAGCCGTTTTCGGGACCGCAGCCCCTTCGTCAGATACCTACCTGACGAAGGGGCTGCGGTCCCGAAAACGGCTGTTTATACCGTGAATACAGTTATGGTGTATCGATGAAAAAGTCTCCTGAGTGCTCTTTCCGTTTGGAGTTTGTATGTGCTGTTATATATATATATATATATATATATAAACAAACAAACATATACTCAAAGTATATGAACAAACATAGAAATACGTTTGTAAACATCCAGATAAACAGATTACAATATAACAGTAGGATATGGCAGAGTTGTGTTATTCTTACTGTGTTACACTACTATTTCTCAACAACTGCTGCTGCTGGACTGGATTTATCCCGGCATACACCGCGTCCAGGAGTGACAAGCGCGCTGGGCGGGGCTCCCTGGTGACACGTGACGCGGAAGCTTGCCATCGGCCGCTGCTGCCCTCAGTGAAGATGGCGGCGCTCAGTAGCTGTAGCCGGTTGTTGCTGTGCTCTCTGCTGTGTGTGCTGGGAGTCAGCGCTCAATATGCGGAGGTAACATAATATATAATTATTATTACTGCTACTAGTGTGTGCGTGCGGTGTGCCGCTGCTTCCCTGCGTATGTGTGACAGTCTCTGTACTGTAGGTGCCCATGTCATGTATGTAGTGCTCCCTCTGAGATGGGCTGTGGGTGCAGAGGAGCTGCACAGAGAATAGTCTGTATCATGGTCAGCTTATCATACATAGTGTGTGTATATTTATATATATATATATATACACACACACACACACACACACACACACACACACACACACACACACACATCATACACTATGGGGCAGCTCCTGATGCATGATTTCCTGCCATATATGGTACATGGATGTGGCTCGCGCCTCCTTCTGTTGGAATCTCTTGCATTGAATCTGGCCCTGTGTGTTGCTATGTAATAATGAGGCGTGTCCTATATAGTATTGTATAATATTGTGATATTACACCTTGCATGGGGTGATCATCGCTGGTAACATGTGAGACCTCATTTGCTATGATGAAGAGTGTTCGCACATACACAGTGCTTACGGTATTGTTTTCGTTTACAGAATAAAGCAGAACATCTCTTCAGGAGCGGGCACACAAATAACTGGGCCGTGTTAGTAAGTATTCGTCTTCTCTTTCTTATAAAATGCTTCACAAAATATTGTAAATAAAACACCAGAGGCCTAATTCAGCATGGATCACTAATCGGTAGATTAGACTGCAAGCGTATTGTATGCGTAGCGCACGCAGAAATAGCGCCAGAAAATGAGTATGAATCGTAAATGCAACCCCCTCGCAGTTAGGGTGACAGGAAGCCGTGTTTAGGGGCGCTTTCTGTGTGTGCCCAGACTTTTTCGAGGTGCGTCTTTGATGTCAGTGCCAGTCTTGATCAGCCTGTCTCAGTTGCAGATTAGTGAAAGCATCAGAGTTACTCACATTGGCACAGACCGCAAACTCCATTTGCTGGTTCAGTAATTGTGAGTCAATATCAGTTATTGATTCATTCACAAATTTACAGGGGGCAGGGACCTTTTCTGTTATCCTGGGGTGCTGCTAGGCTCTTGCAGAGGTGCCTTGGGTTAGTGGTCCAAATCAAATCCTATATGATCAAAGTGATCAGCAAATCCTGAGCTAGTGGCTGACAATCATGAAAGGTGTGGCCAACCAGTGATCAGCAAATCCTGAGCTAGTGGCTGACAATCATGAAAGGTGTGGCCAACCAGAAGCACAACTGTGCACCTCTGCATCAGAGAACTGAAGGATGACCGCTAGGCACTATTTTCTTAATTTTATGTATTTTTTTTCTCCAAATTCAGCAATAAAAAGCTATTATCGTAAGGGTGCTGTGAAATAAATGTTGGATACTGTGGGGCGTTGTCATTCAAGAATGTTTGGGAGCTACTCGTGTACTATTGAGGGCTGGCAGGTACAGAGTACAAATACCGCATCAGCAGATGCTGTAATATAATGTTTTAGGCGCAGGAGCGTGTAATGTGACAAAAATATGTATCAGCAGCCACTACGAGGAGGTGTGCCAGCCTCCAAACCAAAAATCAAAAGCAGTGTTCAAGTGGTGACTGAACCAGAAAGTGGTCAATATTAGCAGTAAAGATAAATTCTTTATATAACCATTCAATAATAAATACACAGATATATTACATGTAAATAACCTCCCGGTAGTATAATAGCTCAATCAGACATAGAAACATAGAATTTGACGGCAGATAAGAGCCACTTGGCCCATCTAGTCTGCCCTTTTTAAACATGTTACCTCAAACCATATTTGATTCTTATTTCTATGTAAGGATATCAATATGCCTATACCAAGCATGTTTACAGATTGTACTACTGCAGTGATTTTCAACCTTTTTACCTTGCGGCACACTAAATAAGATTTTTAAATTGCCAAGGCACACCATGAGATCCCCACAGGGCAAAACACATTGGATCCCACAGATAATAAAAACAAACCTATTGGCCCCGATATATAAAGCAATCATACTGGTCCCCACAGGTAACAAAAATAAAATTTGCCCTTTACATGAAAAGAAGAGACCAGTAAATAACAGTTGAAGTGGTGGTGGCTGCAAACTGGTTTGGACATCGCTAGATCTGGGGGCACACTTGTGAACAGCTCAAGGCACACTAGTGTGCCACGGCACAGTGGTTGAAAAACACTGTACTACTGTAATTGCCTCTACCACCTCTGATGGGAGGCTATTCCACTTATCTACTACTCTTTCTGTGAAGTAATTCTCCCTCAAATGTCCCCTGAATCTTCCTCCCTCTAGTGTCAGTGCATGTCCTCGTGTTCTGCTGCTCCTCTTCCTGTGAAGAATGTCTCCCACCTGTACCTTCCTCCCCCTAGTGTCAGTGCGTGTCCTCGTGTTCTGCTGCTCCTCTTCCTGTGAAGAATGTCTCCCACCTGTACCTTCCTCCCTCTAGTATCAGTGCATGTCCTCGTGTTCTGCTGCTCCTCTTCCTGTGAAGAATGTCTCCCACCTGTACCTTCCTCCCTCTAGTGTCAGTGCATGTCCTCGTGTTCTGCTGCTCCTCTTCCTGTGAAGAATGTCTCCCACCTGTACCTTCCTCCCTCTAGTGTCAGTGCATGTCCTCGTGTTCTGCTGCTCCTCTTCCTGTGAAGAATGTCTCCCACCTGTACCTTGTTAAAACCCTTGATATATTTGTGAGTTTCTATCATGTCCCCCCCCCTTTCCCTTCTCTACTCTAAACTATACATATTAAGATATTTTAGTCTTTCCTGGTACGTTGCATATACAGACATATAGTACTTTAATCATTATAAAAATCTCTGACACCGCTGGGGGCTTACGTGCACTGTACTGAATATAGGGAGCACTGTGTCCATATGATCCCGTTCACCATATACTTTCTGTACTTCAGAGTCCTTTATCTAGACCAGGGGTAAAAGAAAACCGGCTAATAGATTATATCACAACCAGATTTTTGTAAATCGGGCATGGCCAAACTATGGCTCTCCAGCTGTTAAGAAACTACTCATCCCAGCGTCCCTTGCCATAGTTTTAGCATTCCCTAATAGAAAAGCTGGCAAGGCATGATGGGACTTGTAGTTTCACAATAGCTAGAAGGTCATCGTTTGGACATGCCTGGTCTAAATGGTTGTACTCACTTGTATTGAACTCAATCAGTGTCCAGATTACAAGCAGTACAAAGGTCCGCGGCTCAAGGGGCTTTGTGGATAAGAAAATACACAGCCTGCACGTGCGTGTCCCTCTTATGTGCAAGTAAGGCAAGGATGCTGCGGTACCTTGGAGCCGAATAAATACGGGCTGGCGACCCGTAATAAATACATGTCCTGTAGAATAATTCAGAGCCGGGACGCTGTGCCTAGTCTGGAGCCCAGAACGAGCAGCAGGTTCCCTGTTGGCTGGATGCTGTCAACGTCCCTCCAATTAATCGCTCAGCTACTTGCCTAGATCCACTCTTATGGCGAGATGTGGACTCCAGGCATTGGGAACATCGATTTACACGGTCCTTAGAAATTTAACGCGTTTCACCGCATTCAGGGCGGGTTTTGATTTTATCCTGACACTCGCTCATATAGGAAAAAACAAAATGAATAATGATAGATAGTAGCTGATAGCTACGTTATCTCTCTCCAAACTTTGCTAAATCTCCCTGTAAATGATAAGTGTGCCTATGTATTATTTTGTAATGGTAAACTGTAATGAGTGGAGCCTGCGCTAAACTGCACCGGTGCAGACAGGGCTGAATTAAAGAAACATGTGAGGTAATACCATATAATTACTATTTATTAAAAATCAGTTTATATCATAATAGCAGGTGGCCGTCTGAGGGTCAATATAGATAGATAGATAGGACAGGCACCAGTAATAGCGTAGCAGTCCCACAAGTTTCAAATCCAGAAGGGAAGCTATATAATACATAGGTGCCTCAGAGGGTTATGCGTGCGGTATATAAATATGACAGGCTTGCCTGTAGAGGTGAGTTTTCAGGGAACGCTTGAAAGTTTGGAGGCTAGCGGAGAGTCTTATTGTGCGTGGAAGGGCATTCCATAGGGTGGGAGCAGCCTGATGAAAGTCCTGTAATAGTGAATGGGAGCTAGTGATCCGTGCAGAAGAGAGACGCAGAGGTTGAGATGGGAGAGATTTTGTATATAAAGTGCAACTGTGCACAGTCCTCTAGATGTCAAATGCAAAAGCTGTTGCTTGTAAAGAAATCCACTGTAGCAGTAAAATTAATTTCTTATTTACCCAGCGAGGTGCTACCAACAATGGTGCCACACCTGGAATTAGTGCAGTGTACTACCTGTCTTTGAACTCCGGCTATCCCGCTGTGATGCATAGTATTAGTGCTAAACCGGTGGTAAGGAGGGTACTGGGGCGTTTCCGTCCGGCTGGTGGTGTTCGGCCATGTTTTGTATCAACAGGCGTGGCAGTGAATCCGGCACCTTGAAAATCCGGTAATCAACTGGAGCTTGTTCAAAGAGGGTGTTCTGCCTACATACGAGAGGCAGAAATGGGGGATATGAATTGATCTTGCACCAGACCCAATATATAAAATTTGGCACAACGGGGAAGTGACCGCATGTAACACAGAGTGTGAACTTACCAGCTGGGGACATATGAGAGTCAGTGACTCCTCCAGTTCCCTCTACTGCATCATGGAGACAATCAGGCAGATGTTCCAGTCAGGTCTCCATCACATCAGTCCCCAGCCACTTAGCACCTGCGTGTTCCAGCTTGTCTGGTGCATACACATTATACGATATGCTCAACGAGCGATATCGTTGGCGATGTTGGCGGAACTCCCGGGCAAACATATACTTCATACACACTGAACAGTATCAGTAACGATATCGTTCAATGACGTCACCTACCTCCCGCTTAGATCATCACGATACAGTCAGAATTTGACTGCGTGTTCAGACGCCGGTGGGCATCATTAGCGAGATACTGAGCGTACACACTAGATGATATACATGATGTATCAATAGTGATATCTTTAACGATGTATTATATAGTGAGGTACCGTTTAGCATCTGTCCGCTCTATCATATTGTCTGTGCGGTATAGCATTTACCACTGCTTCTTACTGCTGATATGTTATAACACGTGTCTACTTTTAATGTATTGTTTGAACTAATTATTGTAATCAACGAAAGTGTGGTCTTCTGAAGGGTGAATGGCCCCCTATCCCTTAAGGGGTATTATGTACATCTTTTATTATACATAGTTATGAAGGTATTTTTTCTGGTTTTGTGCAAATAGTATTTATTTTAAACAATTCTGAAGAGTTGTAGCTACAGATTTAATGACTTCTTCCTAATACAGGCACTTGACCGTTCTGTGACCCCCTTTATGGTCCAGCCACTCCTGACGGTATTTTTCGTAGTACTACAGGGGCTCTGTGGAAATTGCATTCTTTGTGCACAGAAAGCCGCTGTCCAGACAGAAATAAATCCCTGATCAAATTTGTGAATGGATCACAGATCGGCGTGCTTTCGCACATCCAAATGCAAATCCCAGAGTCTTTGCCGTCTGAGCAAATATAAGTAATACCTCTTTCAGACAGCCGCGGCCAAATAACCTGGCAATTACCTGACATTTGAAGCACCGGGTTATTTGGCCGCTCACTGCCAGAACCCCCTTTACACAGAAGAGCAAATTTCCATGTCTACAATTTAGACCAAGTAATTTGCTCAATTACACTGGGTTTACGCCTGTGTGAAAGGGTCAACTTGGCTCCTAAACTCCTGGTTTCCAACCCTGGTCATTTGCAGGGTGAGAGACCTGGAGTTTAAGATCCGGATTGACCCTTTCACACAGAAAAAGGATCCGTGTATTCCATGAAATTCCCCGGTGGAACTGCTTCACACGGGAATATCAATTTCTGTGTGAAAGGGGTATAGGTGTGAGGCTTTCACTAATCTGCAGCTGGGACAGGCTGTACAGTAAGTGGTATTGTATGTTCAGTTGCTCATTTCGCTTGCGCATGCATATTCGTTCGATAATCGCTTGATTTGCTAGCTTAATTCTTTAAATAATGATCCATGCTGAATAACCCCCCCTATGTGTGGCCCCATGCACATTTAGGAAAATGCAATTTGCATTTTGGCAAAACCATGCGGGATCGGTTGTAATGTGCAGAGAGGGTTTGAAGCGGTAGGAGTGCATCCAAACTCCTATCTAATTTGTGTGTTGTTGTTGTTTTTTTTTTTTTTTAAAGCTAGTTATTTAATTTCCTTAAAAACAGCTCATATTGAATTTTGAATTTACATTTTTTATGTTGGCCATACATGTTTCCGTGGGAACCTGAATCATTTGCGTCTTTCGACATGACCGGCATGGGGTGATTGTGTGGAGGTCATAGGACTGGGCAAAGGCTGATTGTCTTTCCATTGCACTTTATTCATTTTGTTACCAATAAATTCAAAATTTGAGCGCTAGTATAGACCAGGGACTTTCTTAGTAGTAAAGGGTTTTCTATAAAGATGTTTTGTATTTTCATTGGATGATATAGTGTCTGTCCAGTAACACATTCCGATTATTATGCACCGCTTCTGTGTGAATCTTATATACATAGCAAATGTTTTTTTTTTTTTTTTTTTAGGTTTGTACGTCTCGATTTTGGTTCAATTATCGTCATGTGGCAAATACATTATCTGTGTACAGGAGCGTTAAGCGGCTCGGAATTCCTGACAGGTGAGTCGTTAGCGTCTCTTATTTATGTTATTGACCTGCAAAGCTTCTAGAAATGTTGTTTTTCCCTTGTTCCTTAGCAACATTATAAACTGGGGCTCGGTTAATCCACAATACAAGGTTTTTCCTGTTAAGTGGATTAATATAATTTGGAGTGCATTGCCTAAGATATAAGTATATAATAAATTACTTGTAGAGCACACGATTTGCCACCCTGCCTGTGCTGCTCTCCTGGTTAGCATTACGGAGACTGCCGGAGCCGGTGCATTGTGGTCACAAATTATATTATATCGTCAGTTACCTCTTTAATGTCGTAATTTTCACCATGAGCAGTAACCAAGAATGGTTCCAAAGAGCTTCCATGCACTTACTCTTACTAGGGTTAATGTTATTTTGTCAGCCATTTGACGTACCAGTATATGTTTTGTTTGGAGCATGGGTGGCCAGAGTACCCAACTGAAACTGGAGTATCCACAAACTCCACACAGATGCGGTCATGGTGGGAATAGAACCCATGACCTCAGCGCTGTGGGGAAGTAATGCTAATCATTACACCGTACTGCCCCGTATATATAACACATATATAGAACCCATGACCTCAGCGTTGTGAGGCAGTAATGTAACCATTACACCGTCCGTACTGCCCCGTATATAGAACACATGGTGGGGGTAGAACCCATGACCTCAGTGCTGTGAGGCAGTAATGCTATAACCATTACACCATCCGTACTGCCCTGTATATATAACACATGGTGGGAATAGAACCCATGACCTCAGTGCTGTGAGGCAGTAATGCTAACCATTACACCATCCGTACTGCCCCGTATATATAACACATGGTGGGAATAGAACCCATGACCTCAGTGCTGTGAGGCAGTAATGCTAACCATTACACCATCCGTACTGCCCCGTATGTATAACACATGGTGGGGATAGAACCCATGACCTCAGCGCTGTGAGGCAGTAATGCTAACCATTACACCATCCGTACTGCCCCGTATATATAACACATGGTGGGAATAGAACCCATGACCTCAGTGCTGTGAGGCAGTAATGCTAACCATTACACCGTCCGTACTGCCCCGTATATATAACACATGGTGGGGATAGAACCCATGACCTCAGTGCTGTGAGGCAGTAATGCTAACCACTACACCATCCGTACTGCCCCGTATATATAACACATGGTGGGGATAGAGCCCATGACCTCAGTGCTGTGAGGCAGTAATGCTAACCATTACACCATCCGTACTGCCCCGCATATATAACACATGGTGGGAATAGAACCCATGACCTCAGTGCTGTGAGGCAGTAATGCTAACCATTACACCATCCGTACTGCCCCGTATATATAACACATGGTGGGGATAGAACCCATGACCTCAGTGCTGTGAGGCAGTAATGCTAACCACTACACCGTCCGTACTGCCCCGTATATATAACACATGGTGGGAATAGAACCCATGACCTCAGTGCTGTGAGGCAGTAATGCTAACCATTACACCATCCGTACTGCTCTGTATATATAACACATGGTGGGGATAGAACCCATGACCTCAGCGCTGTGAGGCTGTAATGCTAACCATTACACCATCCGTACTGCCCCGTATATATAACACATGGTGGGGATAGAACCCATGACCTCAGTGCTGTGAGGCAGTAATAGTAGTAGAACCCCGTACTGCCCCGTATATATAACACATGGTGGGAATAGAACCCATGACCTCAGTGCTGTGAGGCAGTAATGCTAACCATCACACCATCCGTACTGCCCCATATATATAACACATGGTGGGGATAGAGCCCATGACCTCAGCGTTGTGAGGCAGTAATGCTAACCATTACACCATCCGTGCTGCCCCATATATATATATAACACATGGTGGGGATAGAACCCATGACCTCAGTGCTGTGAGGCAGTAATGCTAACCATTACACCATCCGTACTGCCCCGCATATATAACACATGGTGGGAATAGAACCCATGACCTCAGCGCTGTGAGGCAGTAATGCTAACCATTACACCGTCCGTACTGCCCTGTATATATAACACATGGTGGGAATAGAACCCATGACCTCAGTGCTGTGAGGCAGTAATACTAACCATTACACCATCCGTGCTGCCCCGTATATATAACACATGGTGGGAATAGAACCCATGACCTCAGTGCTGTGAGGCAGTAATGCTAACCATTACACCGTCCGTACTGCCCCGTATATATAACACATGGTGGGGATAGAACCCATGACCTCAGCGCTGTGATGCAGTAATGCTATAACCATTACACCGTCCGTGCTGCCCCGTATATATAACACATGGTGGGAATAGAACCCATGACCTCAGTGCTGTGAGGCAGTAATGCTAACCACTACACCATCCGTACTGCCCCATATATATATAACACATGGTGGGGATAGAACCCATGACCTCAGTGCTGTGAGGCAGTAATGCTAACCATTACACCATCCGTGCTGCCCCGTATATATAACACATGGTGGGAATAGAACCCATGACCTCAGTGCTGTGAGGCAGTAATGCTAACCATTACACCACCCGTACTGCCCCGTATATATAACACATGGTGGGAATAGAACCCATGACCTCAGCGCTGTGAGGCAGTAATGCTAACCATTACACCGTCCGTACTGCCCCGTATATATAACACATGGTGGGGATAAAACCCATGACCTCAGCGCTGTGAGGCAGTAATGTAACCATTACACCGTCCGTACTGCCCCGTATATATAACACATGGTGGGGATAGAACCCATGACCTCAGCGCTGTGAGTCAGTAATGCTAACCATTACACCATCCGTACTGCCCCGTATATATAACACATGGTGGGGATAGAACCCATGACCTCAGCGCTGTGAGTCAGTAATGCTAACCATTACACCGTCCGTACTGCCCCGTATATATAGCACATGATGGGGATAGAACCCATGACCTCAGCGCTGTGAGGCAGTAATGTAACCATTACACCATCCACACTGCCCTATCATCAAGTGTGCTATCATGGCTGCCATTAATCAACAATTGAATAGGCCTGTTTTGGTGCGTCTCACCAGCCGTCCCTTGTATATCTGTACTGCTCTGTACTTATTTGATTACACTTAAATGGGCAAACACAATATTCAAATATATGTTCTTATTATTACAGGTACTGAGGCTTACTGCTTAACCTTTGCAATTGATTGATTGATTGAGGGGACCAGCTCTGTCTAGTGCTATTCTTGGTACCTGGTATTATTCGGGTACCTGGCAGTGCACATTTCCCATGAGCCTTTGCACCGGGGGGTATTGAGCTGCTCAGGAATGGGGCTGAAATGCTTTGTATAAATGTCGGTTGCCTAGGTAGATCTGACCAGTACACATAGGGGGTGATCCACTGTGATGCTATAGGTAATACTTAGCCAGTGACATAAAGGGGGTGATTCAGGTTGGTTTGCAAAAGCAAACTCCTTCTTTAATGGATAAAGCCATGCTGCACTGCAGGTGGGGCAGATGTAACCCGTGCAGAGAGAGTTACAGTCGGGTGAGTTATTTTATTTCTGTGCAGGGTAAATACTGGCTGCGTTATTCTTACACTGCAATTTAGATTTCAGTTTAAATACAGAGTAACACCGGTGAGCACCCATGTTTATGTCCCTGGACCCCCAACCTGAAGAATCATCACTGCCTGCAACGTGATGAATAACGCAAGAATACACACCACTAAATTCCATCTGCCCCCCTGCAAAAGCCAGAAATATCTCATTCGACGGAGCGAGCCAGTTCTTTGTCTGTCTGTAGCGTAGATTTTGGAACACACCGTACTGAACATTTCCTCTTTTGCTGCACACAAAACAGCGGATGAAAAAGGAAAAACGTTTCTGTACTTCTGGGATTTGTCTTGAAAGGTGAAGGATAATGGTGCAGTAGCCACAGGAGGATGCCTTTTACATGTGTATAATACAGAATTGTCATCTCAAAGTCCCGTCTTGTGTCTGCAAAGATTTAATGCTTTGTTATCCTCCCTCTGCATAGCAGCGTTGCCGGCCTAGTACAATGAGCAGATGTCTCGTCTTTGAAATCCTTAGCAAACCTTGAGCTAGCAAAAAGACGTGCGGATCTCACTGGGTTATTGACTTTGCTTGTCTCCGCCAATGATTAAGCATCACCGGCGGTATGTGGGCAGTTATGTAACCAAGAAGAGATGTCTGAGATTGCCGCCCCCCCCCCCCCTTTGCAAAAACAGCTCCTGGCAGGAACATATTGTGCAGGTTTGAAAACAAACGGTCAGTGAGACTGGTAATGAACATCATCCTCCTCCGACATCTGTACACACTGCCATATTTCATGGAGGATTCATTACACATCCTAATGGGTCATTTAGTAACATTTAATTGTAACATTTTAGCTAAATCACCACAGCCAGTCGTCCGTTTAGTACATTTGTAACCAAAATATAATGCTAGCAAACTTACTGACATGGTTACCATACATATACTGCTACTGTTTCTACAACAGATGACAGGAAGTGACCCTTTGTGTACCCTGTGGGTAGAATGTACTGCCTATCGCATTGCATTAGATGATTACCCCTAGCAAAGGAGTAGATTGTATGTGTAGGTTTGTTCCCTAAGTGCATTCTGCAGACTGTAAGTCCCTGCTGTAAGGGATGGGCAACCCTTTATGACAACTTGTCCATTTAAATGGACGTTATTGAAAAGTTAATTGTACAGACTGTATTTTGCTGAGCGATCCTGTCAGCATAATGGCACTGAGAATCCTGACACTGGTCCAAAGACCGGGGCTGGGATCCTGATGGTCCGTTTCCCATTCATTAGTATGGTGGGGAAGGCTAGGGTTAGCCAGCAGGGGAGGCGGAGGGCTGGTGGGATGTTATGTTATGCACTAAGAATTCAGGGGTAGACACTAAGGGGGTACAGATAGGGTTAGGATGTGGAGGGGGGGGGAGTTGGAATAGTTGGAGTTAGGCTGTGGATGGGGTGGGTTTGGGGTTAGGCTGCAAGTAGGGGGGGGGGGGGGGTTTAGCATACTTGCCTATAAGAGCACTCCAAGCACCGGGATCCTGATACCATTGCTGTGATGACAGCTGCCATTCAAATCCCAATGTCTATTTAATTTAGCAAAAATCACGAATCGGGATTCATCATGAACATTTTCTGGCAAATGTCCAAGGATCAAAATATGGAATTAGAAGGAATCACAGCGGTGTACGAGCTACAATGATGTATGGTTTGGACGTTTTTGTTTTTAGTACATGTTTATTTTGGGATACTTATGGCCTCATTTATCTACTTTACCAGTGGCATCGCTGCGATACAGGGGAAACACGCAATGGGTCATAAAGAGTTAAAGCCAAACTTTCAATAACCTCAATTTAGTACGTTGCCATCCCTCTGCCCAGTTTCCTCCTGGCGTGGCGGCATAGAATGCTGGTTTCCATGGCAAGAGCCATCAAAAATTCCTCGCTGACCACACCGTTTATTTGCACTGTAGGAACAGAATTCTCACCATACTACCGGATATACTGCTATCATTCTATAAAACTATCCATTTATCACTGTAAAAGGCCTATTCCTCCGATCGGGATATTAATGACGTTGACGTTTTCAGTGTTGGCTACGCCCTGGATGGTTGTTGTTGGCGGTGCAATGTGCTGCATTACAAACCATTAGTTAGCGTTAATTGCAATAAAAGTGGAGCGGACGAACTCCTGGCAGCGGCGCGACGCGGAACAGGATTCAGCTGCTGCAGCCTCCGGCTCAGGAAACTTGTATCTGGTCATTCCATATTTTGTGCACGCATCTGATAATTATAATAAAGCAATTAAAAGTAATTGCCACTCATTAAGCTGTCACATACTGTACAACAGAAATCATTAAACCTAAAAGAAAAAGCTAGCGCTAGGAGAGAGATTATAACGTTGAACCTTTTGTTGTTCACTCTTGTATGTAGGAGGTTATATACCATGGGACAAGCCCTCTCCTTGTTGCAAAACGGTTATTAAAATGCCACCCATCTGCAAAAATTGCAGCCTTGCTAAAATCATGCTGCATTGCAGGTGGGGCAGATGCAACATGTGAAGAGAGAGGTGTGTGTGTGTGGGGGGGGGGGGTTGTTTCTGTGCAGAGTAAATACTGTCTGTTATTTTTACACTGCAATTTAGATTCTAACTCTCTACACCTGTTACATCTGCCCCATCTGCATTGCAGCATGGTTTTACATGTCTTGCTGAGCAATGCACGTTCTGCTTAATGTCAGGTGTGTTGATTCGGTAGTTACTGGGAAGTGGGTGTATGATGATCAGTTACTTCATGCTCCAGTCAGAACACTGCGCAGCGTTTCCCTGCTGTAATGCGTTTCCTCTTCTTTCCGCAGCCACATCATCCTCATGCTCGCCGATGACATGGCGTGTAACCCCAGGAACCCCAAGCCGGCCACCGTGTTCAGCCACAAAAACATGGAGCTCAACGTCTATGGAGATAATGTTGAAGTTGACTACAGAGGCTACGAGGTACTGTGCTGGCGAAACACGTGTGTATCTTTTGTTGTTCATTAATTAATTCTTAAAGAAGAACGGTTTATAAACAACCAGTAAGGGGGTATACCATTAATGACTAAAACAGAATAGGAATGAAAAACTATTTTTTTTCCCGAGTTGTTGTTATTTTTTATTATTGTTTTCAGCAATCTATTTTTTTGGGGGGGAGGGGGCCAATCTTATGTTATGTTGATGTTTAAAAAAAAAATCAAATAATTTTTTTTTCTTGTACTGCACGAAAGCGGGGGCTGCTTTTGGGGATATTGCTTCGCTTGCCTGAGGCTGCACCTTATTTGCATCTTATTCACATCACTAATAGAACAAAAGCACATTGCACGTCAGCGCTGATGACGTACAGATGTGTCCACATTCAGCTAGCCTGTTTTGGCATTAAGCATTTGGCAGGGCATCATTTACCTAGCGAGCAGGTCTGATCTGACACAGACACAAATTCAAAGACTATTCCCTGTCTCACACCAGATGATACAGCTCCGCCCCCCCGCACCTTTCTGCACGATGACCTATCTGCACATGTGCTTCTGTAGCGCTGTGCTTGCTGTAATCTCCACATCACCCTGCACCCAGCCGTTCTGCACGATGACCTATCTGCACATGTGCTTCTGTAGAGCCGTGCTTGCTGTAATCTCCACATGACCCTGCACCCAGCCGTTCTGCACCATGACCTATCTGCCCCTGTGCTTCTGTAGCGCTGTGCTTGCTGTAATCTCCACATCACCCTGCACCCAGCTGTTCTGCACGATGACCTATCTGCACATGTGCTTCTGTATTGCTGTGCTTGCTGTAATCTCCACATCACCCTGCGCCCCGCCGTTCTGCACGATGACCTATCTGCACATGTGCTTCTGTAGCGCTGTGCTTGCTGTACTCGCCACATCACCCTGCGCCCAGCCGTTCTGCACCATGACCTATCTGCCCCTGTGCTTCTGTAGCGCTGTACTTGCTGTAATCTCCACATCACCCTGCACCCAGCCGTTCTGCACGATGACCTATCTGCCCCTGTGCTTCTGTAGTGCTGTGCTTGCTCCGCATCACCCTAAACCCAGCCGTTCTGCACGATGACCTATCTGCACATGTGCTTCTGTAGCGCTGTGCTTGCTGTAATCTCCACATCACCCTTTGCCCAGCCGTTCTGCACGATGACCTATCTGCCCCTGTGCTTCTGTAGTGCTGTGCTTGCTCCGCATCACCCTGCGCCCAGCCGTTCTGCACGGTGACCTATCTGCCCCTGTGCTTCTGTATTGCTGTACTTGCTGTAATATCCACATCACCCTGCACCCAGCCGTTCTGCACGATGACCTATCTGCACATGTGCTTCTGTAGCGCTGTGCTTGCTGTAATCTCCACATCGCCCTGCCGTTCTGCACCATGACCTATCTGCCCCTGTGCTTCTGTAGTTTTGTGCTTGCTGTAATCTCCACATGACCCTGCACCCAGCCGTTCTGCACGATGACCTATCTGCCCCTGTGCTTCTGTAGTGCTGTGCTTGCTGTAATCTCCGCATCACCCTGCGCCCAGCCGTTCTGCACGATGACCTATCTGCCCCTGTGCTTCTGTAGTGCTGTGCTTGCTCCGCATCACCCTGTGCTCTGCCGGCCGTGGAACTGCTAATATTTGTTACTGTTGTAATTCTCTTCATCTCCGCTGGAAGCCGAAGTGTTTCATGTCCTCCGATTACATCTCTGCATTCTCTGTTATGACAGTCGGGATAATAAGAATTTGTTATGCATAAGTAGACACTTTCATTAACGCTTTTGGCAGAGCCAGCCAGCGGTATACATTGCTTATTTATCTACAGTATCTCTCATCCTGTGAGCCTGATTATACCCTGCTTTATTACTGTTTTATGTTTCCTGGTGAAAGGAATGTGTTCTAAAAATACATAAGTAGTCTTACAAATATAATAACTCCAGTGTTCATTCTAGCACTCTGCATCGGTTAAAAACGGTCCTCTACCCTGTCTGGGGTGTCTAGCACAGTGTGGTCTGTATCTCAGCTAGGGTTACCACCTAGTCCCTTTAATTCCGGACACATATTAATTACACAGGTTCTGTGGCTGGCTGACTTCAAGACTCCACTTCACCTGATTTTAAACTGCCACAGAACCTGTGTAATTAACATGTGTCCGGAATTAAAGGGACTAGGTGGTAACCCTAATCTCAGCACTGGTTTGCAGACCAGACCTGTGCTAGGAACAGAGCACAGAGCGGCATCCCAAGCAGAACTGCACAGGTTTAGAAATATGCAGGGTGCTGGAATGATCACGAAAATCTATACCGTGCAAAATGATTGTTCTTTACACCTGTCAGTGACATGGAGTTTTGCAGTGGTTGTCCAAACGGTCCTCGAGATCTACCAACTGTTCAGGTTTTCCAGGTCACCTAGCTGGTGCACAGCTGTAGTCATTACTAACTGTCACATTCCCCCATATCACCTAGCTGGTGCACAGCTGTAGTCATTACTAACTGTCACATTGTCAAACCTGCTGCATTCATTCCTACTATAGATGCACAAGTGGCCTGAGACACATGATCTGTTGGTAGATCCTGAAGACCATTTGGCCACCCCAGTTCTAGCATATAGTCCCCAAACCCTCCAATAACTGTGTTCCTAGCTGCTGATAACTACTTTAATGCACAGTTGCTCATTTGTAGTCTGTGTTTTAATGCACCAATGGCAGCCCCACCCCATTTTATTTTGATGGTTTTTGTGTCCCTCTCCCCCCTTTCCTTCATACATGACCGTAGTTTCACCTTATTTTCGAGAGACGATTTCCCGTGCTCTCAGACAGGAGCATACTGTTACCTGAAATATTTATTATGCTAAACCTCCTAACAATCCCAGAGGAAATAATCTAGTATTCTGGTTGTGCTGTCCTCGAGGCCGGGCTCCCAAATAATGGGGTCTGAAATCCCTCCTATTCAGGGTAGGGGCGTCACTATACTTTTGAATGACTGTACGGTTGAATTTAGATTTCATTACCTAGATAAATGATTACAGATTTCTATGTTTTGTCTAATCAAAGTAAGAACCTCTTCTTGTTGTGCGCAGTGTAGTCGCAGTCAGCAAGTAATGGCCGTTTCCAAACACAAGACGCGTTTTCCTTCCGCAAAGCTTGTTATAGCTGGTGGACAACTGAACCAGCCAATCAGCTCCTACCATTTATTTCAAACCCAGCCTGTAACATGACCATTAGAAGCGGATTGGCTGGTTATCACTCTCCATTTTATCACTATTTGAAGCTTGATACATCTGGCCCCCTCCTTAATCTTAACTTCCAATTGTCTGGGATGCGCGCAGACTTTTGATTGGGTGGATCTAGAAATGACCAGACCACCCTGAAAAGAAACCTAGATTCTGAAAAAATGACGGAACTTACTTGATGGCGAAAATTACGCAGAATTTAATGCTGACCTTGTAATTCTCAGTGTCTCAATGCTAAAGTTTTGTCGCACTTTGACACCAGCTCTTCGCTAAATAATAAGATGATGTTGTAAAAATCGCTAAAGGTAAATTCCATGATGTGAGATATTCTTGTAGCCCTCAAGTCCAAACAAGAAGCTTAATCTAGCAGTTGTACGCGGAACAAAATTGGAAAATAAATGCCTTATTTTAAAGATCTTAGAATACATTGTTTTCTGACGTAAGTGAAATTGAGGTGGTACCGTGGCCAATCCTAAGTGCTGTAGCTGCTGATACCTTTCTCATGATTTTGATGTCCCCCCAAAGCACCATTATGGGAGTGCTCTCTTATCCTCTTTGCCTTCAATATGACCTTCTACCTCAAGGTTTGCTGTGTTCAGGTATCGCTGTAGATCTTCTACTGTTGGCTTAGTTCGCAGATAATCCTTCTGTGGCGTGATCCATTGCCCATTGTATACCAGCGTGTACAAAGTCCTGTGTTGTACCATCATACATCAGATGAAGACGCATACACAGGGCCGGACTCCCATCAGGTCATATTCATAGTGGGATCTCTCATCTCTGTTTATAAAGCCGTCATTACTTGGTCGATCCAAAGGATCAGAGAATTCTTACGTGTTCACATTTGCCTGTTCCTACCCAGGTTGTAATTGGTTATGATAGATTTTGGGAGATGCAGTCAAAATCCTGATGGTCAAAATACCGACATATAGAATGTAGACAGGTGAAAAAGTCAACCTGACTTTCGGTCGACAGGTCCCGAGGTCGACATGGGTTTTTTCACTGTTTTTTGACCCGACATGTGCCGACATGGTCATTACCTTTTTATCAGAAAAATTAATATCTAGGAACGATCTCAAAACATGTTAAAGGGTCACCCGAGACATCACTCCCAGGAAGCTCAGCTCATCAATGATTCATTAAAGGTATCCGCAGTGGACTTATATGTGCTTCTAGGCAGCCTCACTGCCCTTACCGTGCCAAAGTGTAAGCTACATGGTGCAATACGCAACCTTCGTCCTCCCCATTGTGTGACTGCCGGGGTAATAGCCTCTGATATAAATCTTCCTCACGGCATCCTCCTCGGTCCTATCCTGCAGATCACCTGATCCTTGCCTTGAGCTACTGTATCGGAAACCTAGACCACACCTGCTGCTTTCTACATTGACTCCCAGCGTCTGATCATCAGTGGATTATAGGAAAATAGATCGGGCACGAAGTCACCTGGAGCCACGTAGCCGGAACTACATGATCCTTGGATTTGTTTAATGATGGAGCTTAAACGGCAACAAAACACTTGTGTTAGGATTGTGTTCTGTGCGTAGCAGCCGGAGCGCTCTACACACACTTAGAATAGACGACTGCCAGTCTTTCCTATGCACTGGAACACAGGATTTCCACGTGTAAAAGGCGTGCTGCTAATCAGATTATGTGATTTGGGCTAATCCTCTGCCCCCACACACCCAAAGAAAAGGACTCCAATCTCCAGCTAGGTCTAATCCTACCTAGTTTGCGCAGATCACGAAATGTCAAGAGACCGCCTCGGCCATTTCTATTATTCATTTCGCTTAAAGCCTTCCAAATTTATATTTAATTGCCTGTTCGTGCAGTGACTCAACGTGGGGGTTCTGTATGAAGCAGACAGCTATGACCCACTCACCCTTATTACCCTGGTCTGCCCTTCAGGAGGCACCGCCTGGGCGAGGGAGAGATGCTGGGAGTTTGTCTTATGGTAGATGGATTACTGTACATTTGGAAACCCCTCTCTAAAAATCCTGCGTTTGCCACTGTGGAGCAACCCCAAAATAGTGCAGATTTGTAAAAAAAAAATTCAGCCATAACCAGCAGTGGATCCAGAGGTGGGGCATTCCAAAATTCGGTACTTGTGTATTATCACGGCACCCACTAAGCAATTTGCTTAGTGGGCTATTCTGCGTAGGAAAATCGCATCGCATGAGCCATTTTAGTGCCATGCGATGTGCGATGCAATTTTCCTATGTAATTTATTCACTGCTCTCTCAGCCCCGGGGGATCGCATCACATTGGCATCGCACTTCCCGCAAAATTTATATAGTGTGGCGAGCCCGAAGCATGGCGAGCGGACGCGGAATACATGTAAGGTAATCCGCATCCGCTCGCTGCGCTCGGCACACTATATACAGTCAACTCCACGCCGACGTGGATAGTGGGGGAATGAAAAGGTCGTCGGATGCTTTCCGCCGCCCCTCGCTTCGGGGTAACGTTGATAGTGGCTAAAACATCTTTGTATGTCATACAATGATGTTATGGTACAGCTAATGTCATGACATCGCACACCCTATAAAATCGCATGCGATGCCCCGGGGCTGAGAGAGCAGTGAATAAATTACAGTAAAAAAATTGCATCGCATGACCCTTAAATGGCCGATGCGATTTCCCTACGGTGCCGTACGTAGCAAAACTGGGCGCCGTGATAATACACAAGTACCCAAAATTCAAATAGGGGAGTCGCACCCACTTCCAATCCAGCTGCTGCCGAAGCATCACTGATCAGGATTCGTTGGCAGTTGTTGTGACTCCGCTATTTGAATTTTGGGATGTGCTGCACCCTTGCCTCTGGACCCGCCACCGATCATAGCCGTGACGCACCAACCCATTATGTTGGCAACAAGCACCGTATTGCTTGTATACTGTATGTGACGCCATAGCGGACAGATCTCTCCCGGTTCCCCCACATCATTTATTATCCGTGAGGTCAGGTTATGTTCATTGGGGGATGGATCATTAGGTCTACAAGATGATGGTCGACAGGTCATTCGATCGACATGGGCAAGGTCGAAAGTCAAAATGTCGACATGGGGGCTTTTCACAGTTTTTTTCACCCGAATGTCGACACAGGACACTGAAACATAGTTCTACGTCCCCTCGCGCATGGCTCCTCGCTACGCTCGGCACACTATATTATTCTCCCACCACGCCTGGATGGTATGGCTCAAAAAACTGGGACAAACCCCATGTTGACCTAATGCTTGTGTCGACCTAATGACCATTTGACCTAGACCCATGTCGACCTTATGGTGTTGACCCAATGCTTGTCTACCTAATGACTGTATCCCGTTCATTGACTATAGAATTGTAGTGTATAAGATTACAATTCTTCAGCTATCCGGATGGTCTCTCTGCGTTTATGGTACACACCACTGTTTGCTTGGTGCTTAATAAGCCTCTTGTCTTGTGTTTCTAGGTGACGGTAGAAAACTTTCTGCGAGTGTTGACTGGCCGGTTACCGCCCAGCACCCCCCGTCTGAAACGTCTCCTGTCCGACGACCGGAGTAATATTCTCATCTACATGACTGGTAATACACGCCTATGAGGGATATATAGAATCATGTATCATTTTACAGGTTGCACCTTCCGTGTCTGGAAACCCGACATCTGAAATTTTGTGAAATCCAATTTATTTCTGGGAACGCGGCTGTTTCATAGTCATAACTATTTCAAAAATAAAATTGAATTCAGGCTGTGTGTATAAGGCGTATATAAAACATTAAATGCATTTTGTTATTTGGGTTCTTGTGTATTATCTGGGCGCCCAATTTTTTCATTGCATGCCACTACTTAAGGCATGCGATGCGATTTTTCATTGTAAAGACCCGTTTTTTAATTGTATAGTCACCCATGGGTGATTTCATACCCCCACTATCCAACTACGCATGGAGTTGATTTTATATAGTGGGGCGAGCCCGAATCGTGGCGAGCGCACGTGGATTACTTTACATGTATTCTGCGTCCCCTCGCGGGGCTCGCCACACTATATAAGATCAACTCCATGTGTAGTTGGATAGTGGGGGGATAAAATCACCCATGGGTGACTATACAATAAAAAATCGTGTCTTTACAAAGAAAAATCGCATTGCATGAATTGTATGCCACTATATTGCATGCGATGTAATACAATAAAAAAATTGGGCGCCCAGATATTGCACAAGTACCGTTATTTGCTTTGGGTTCTATCCCCAAGATATCTCATTCTGGTATATGCAAATATTCCAAAATCCAGAAACCTCCTGGTCCCAAGCGTTTCTGATACTCCAGACTCAACCTGTGTATGATTTGGTTTGGTTTGTGTACTGGGAAGCTTCCAGTATTTCCAGACCTTAGGGCTTATTTATCATGTCCTCACCCTTACAAGCTTGGAGATATGTCATCATTGACTTTCTGGTTCCGCACTGATCTCACTTCTTACAGGAATTGTATAGTAATTATTGTAGTTTGATTCTACGTTTTACACTTAGGGCGGTATCCAATGAGTTTCAGTTATTTGCCGTGCCCGATTCACTTGCTGGGGGGGCTATAGTATTTGTACATAAGGAAAAAAGCAGCTTTGCATCTAGACAAAACCATGCTTCACTGTAGTTTGTGCAAATACATTTTCTGTCTCGAGTCCATAGGAGACACAGGGCTTACGCTGGGGTATAGGTGGTGATGGACCTGGCAGGCACCAAACGGGATAAACAAAATCCTAAGCCTCCGGGAACTGGGCTCCTCCCCTCCTATACCCCGCCCCCGCCTCAGGCCACCAGTTTTTTCGTTTGGTGCGGCAGGAGCAGCACCTTTGAAACGGGGGGCTGCCTTTGGCAGCCCGTTTTTATTTTTTATTTTAACTAGGGCAGGCAGCGCTGGGCGTCTTGTGAGACGCCCGCGCTGCCGCCCCAACGACTCCCAGCGCCGGCGGCCGCAGCACCACGACTGGGTGAGTGACCTCGGCCGGGATCCTCCGCAGCGGGACCCACAGCCGCAAGCCGGAAGCTGGGAGCAGGTAAGAGGCGCTAGGCGCCTATCGCGGCTTACAGCTCCGGCGGCTGGGGACCGCTGGACTGTGCTGATCGGGCGGGGACCGGGTCGCTCGTTCCCCCGCTAGACCACCAGGGTATCAGGCAACGGAGCGCAGCACAGGCAGCGGTCAATCCCTAGAGGGATCCCCGCTATTTGCCTGATGCTGCGGGCGGCCATTTTCCCTGGGGGCTTCAGTATCAGCAGGGGGAGGCAGACTCACTCCGTTAGCCCCTCCCCCGGGTCTGCTGGCGCCTTCTCTGACAGAGTTCCCGCCGCAGGCTTTCCTCCGCCCTCTCCCTCCCTGCACAGGACGCGGAGCAGCCATCTTTGCCTCAGCCGCGCTGCCTGCTGCACCTCCGGAGACACTGGGCTATCCCCTGTATACCTCTCCTCCACAGGTCAGGCTATACAAGCTTCCTCCTGCCAGCCTTGGGGCTTTGGTCAGTGAGAGCTGCTGCATTTATTATTTTTCTGTGCATTGTATGCTCTGCTGTGTATAAGTGCTGTGTGTAAGTGCTGTAACCTTACACCCCCTGTGCTGCAGCGCCCACTTCAGCCACTTCTCACACCTTATAGGGTTGTGGAGATTGTAGTGTGCCTCAGGTTAACATGTCCAGAAAGGCACCTAAGGAGGGGGGAGCTCCTTTGCTGCGCACTTGCACTTCCTGTGCTGCAGGCTTGTCAACACATGACGAAGTGTTTGATGGCCTTTGCGCATGCTGTCATAGGCGTCAGCAGCAGCCTTCAGCCGCCTCATCTATTACTGAGCCGGCTTGGGCTTCGTCCCTCACCCAGGTCATGTCGCAGCTGGTGGACCGCCTTACGTCTGCTCCTCCTGCGCAGCCTGCTCCGCAGGCGGCTCCTTCTGCTTCAGCCCAGAGTGCTTTACCCCCCATGTTGGAGCCTCCCTGGGTTAGCTCCCTAACGGCCTCGGTTCAGGGGTTACAACAAATGTTGTCCAAACAACCGGCTAAGCGCCCAGCATTGCTCAGGGACGACCCTCCTCAGCTTTTAGGGGACACTGACACAGACACAGACTCTGATCAGGGGGATACGGGTTATAACCCTCCCGACGCTGACCCTGCTACAGATCCCCAGGACCCCCAGGACCCCCCTCCTCCTGACATAGATGTGGAGGCCCTTGTTAAGGCTGTCAGAGAAACTTTTGACTTGGCAGAGGATGAAGTCCCGGTGTCTAAGGGCCCGGTCTTTAAACGTAAAAAGAAGGTTTCCTCCTTCTTCCCTAGATCCGATCAACTGGAGGATATCTTGGAGGAAGCATGGACTACCCCTAATCGTAAATTTCAGCTCCCCAAAAGATTTCCCACTCTTTATCCCCTCCCCCCGGGGGACAGAGTTAAATGGGAAAGTCCACCTCCAGTGGATGCCCATGTGGCACGCTTGGTAAGAGCTTCTACTTTGCCCATTCCTAACACCGCTTCTTTGAAGGACCCCACCGACAGGAAGCTAGAAAATTTCCTAAAGGTCATTTATTCGCATGCAGGGGCTGTCGCTAGACCGGCCTTGTCCTCAGCATGGGTCGCTAGGGCGCTTTCAGAATGGGCAGACTCCCTCGTCAGGGGCCTATCTGAGGGTACACCCCGGGAGGAACTCTTACCTTTAGCAGGCAGGGTCCAACAGGCTGCAGCTTATTTAGGAGAAGCTGCCCTAGATGCGGGAGTTCTCGCTTCCAAGGTCTCGGCTTCCGCCATTGCAGCAAGACGGGCTTTATGGCTCCGTTCCTGGCGGGCGGATGCTGACTCCAAAAGGGCTTTGGAGGCTTTGCCGTTCACTGGGACTATCCTCTTTGGCCCAGAACTGGACAAAATAGTGGCTACAGTAGCGGCTTCAAAGACTGCCTTCCTGCCATCTACAGCGGCTCCGCGACCTCGTGCTACTTCCTTTCGGGCCTTTCGACCTCAGGGCAGGGCACGGGGTCAGCCATTTCCAAGATCACAGCCTCATACTTCAAGACCGCCTAAACAGCGAGGACGTCAGGCCTGGTCTACCCGTCGCCCCGAGCCCAAGCAGCCAGACAAGCCGTCTGCCTGACGGGGCGGACCTCCACCTGGGGGACCCCAGGGTGGGAGGTCGTCTGCTGAGATTTTCCACCGCATGGCGGGACACAACAACAGACGGTTGGGTCCGCGATGTCGTCACGCGAGGTTATGCTCTCACGTTTCGCCATCGCCCTCCCTCTCAATTCTTTTCCATCAATCTACCAAAGGATCCCATCAAGGCAAGTGCCCTCAGGGACTCCGTTCAGTCCCTTCTTCGAACGGGGGTCATTGTACAGGTTCCCCCATCGCAACGGGGTCTAGGATTCTATGCCAGCCTGTTCTTGGTTCGGAAGCCCAGCGGGGCCTATCGACCAATACTGAACCTGAAATCTCTCAATCGGTTCCTCCGGGTTCCGAAGTTCCGGATGGAATCCTTACGCTCCATCATACTGGCCTTGGAACCGGGAGATTTTCTGGCATCCCTGGATATCCAGGATGCCTACCTTCATGTCCCCATTCGCCAAAATCACCAGCGGTACCTGCGCTTTGCTCTACTGGGCGAGCACTTTCAGTTTTGTGCGCTGCCCTTTGGTCTCTCAACTGCCCCTCGTGTATTCACGAAAATCATGGCAGTCATGGCAGGACATCTCAGACGTCAAGGGGTCAGAATTCTCCCTTATTTAGACGACCTTCTGCTGCTGGCTCAGTCTCCGGAGGAACTCCAGGACCACATCCACAGGACAGTGACCCTTCTACAAAGTCACGGTTGGATCATCAGTTGGTCAAAATCTGCTATCCTTCCATCTCAACGGATGGTCCATCTAGGAGCCCTCCTGGATTCCAGACTTCAGAGGGTTTTCCTGCCAGAGGACAGGCTTCAGACACTCCAGTCCAGGATTCGAGATCTTCTCAGACACCGGTCGGTTTCCATTCATGCCTGCATGCGGGTCTTGGGCTCGATGGTTTCCACCTTCGAGATGGTGGAATATGCCCAATTCCACTCCCGCCCGCTGCAGTGGGAGCTTCTGACCCAGTGGAACGGGTCACACCGTCTCATCAGGGCGCAGAGGATTGTCCTCTCCCAGGAGCTACGTCTGTCCCTCACGTGGTGGCTCCTCTCCCGAAACCTACAGATGGGACGCCCCTTTTGGATCCAGGACTGGGTACTTCTTACGACAGACGCCAGTCTGAGTGGATGGGGGGCAGTCACCTGTCAGAGATCCTTCCAGGGGTTGTGGACGGCAAGGGAGAGCCAGCTCTCCATCAACTGCCTGGAACTAAGGGCGGTATACCGAGCCCTATGTCTAGCCCTCCCGTTGCTGCGGGGTCACCCTGTTCAGGTCCAGTCGGACAATGCTACGGCTGTAGCATACATCAATCACCAGGGAGGAACTCGCAGCCGGGGGGCCATGGCAGAGACCAGGTGCATCTTCCAGTGGGCGGAGAAACACATCCCGGCCATATCGGCAGTATTCATACCGGGGGTACTGAATTGGGAGGCGGACTTTCTGAGCCGCCAGACCCTCCACTCCGGGGAGTGGTCGCTTCATCAAGACGTGTTCGACCTGCTCGTGGACAGATGGGGAGCTCCGGAAGTGGACTTGATGGCCACTCGTCACAACCGCAAGGTCCAGAGGTACGGGTCTCGCACCAGAGATCCAGGCGCCTGTCTCACAGACGCTCTATCGGCACCTTGGCCATTTCATCTAATGTATGTGTTCCCCCCGATATCTCTCCTTCCCAGGGTCCTTCGCAAATTCAAGGCCGAAGGAGGAAGCTTGATCCTCGTCGCTCCAGATTGGCCCAGGAGGCCCTGGTACGCGGATCTCCTGGGGATGGCAATGGACCTACCATTCCATCTTCCTCTACGACCAGATCTCATCAGTCAGGGTCCTTGCCTGCACCCGGATCTGCCCCGCCTCCGTTTGACGGGGTGGCTCTTGAAACGTCCCTCTTGCGGGCAAAGGGTTTTTCCTCAGGAGTAATCCGGACTATGCTTCAAGCACGTAAGCCGTCTTCAGCAGGTGCTTATTATAGGATCTGGAGAGCCTTCTTTGCTTGGTGTGCGACAAGGGGGCTGGATCCCAGCCGTTTTAGGCTATCTAGAATATTATCTTTCCTGCAGACGGGCTTGGAAGCTGGTTTACGTCTTTCTTCTCTAAAAGTGCAGATCTCTGCGTTGTCTGTCCTGTTTCAGAGAAGACTGGCGCTACTACCGGATGTTCGTACCTTCCTGCAGGGGGTTATCCGAATACAGCCTCCGTTTGTCCCTCCGGTGGCCCCGTGGGACCTCTCCCTGGTTCTCCAGGCTCTACAGTCTCCTCCATTCGAACCGTTGCGTTCGATTGATCTTCCATGGCTCACTTGGAAAACTATTTTCCTGCTAGCTATTGCTTCGGCTCGACGAGTGTCCGACTTGTCGGCCCTGTCGTGGCGTTCCCCTTATCTTGTCTTCCATCCAGACAGGGCAGTTCTTCGAACTCGCCCCTCTCATTTGCCTAAGGTTGTCTCGAGGTTCCACATCAACCAGGAGATTGTGGTCCCTGCCTTCAGGTCTCCTGAGCAATCGGCCTCAGAATCTTCTTTGGATGTGGTTCGCGCACTTCGCATCTATGTAAAGCGTACGAAGTCAGTTCGTAAATCAGATGCTCTCTTTGTCCTTTACGCTGCTCACAAGCGAGGTTGGCCGGCGTCTAAACAGACGTTGGCTCGGTGGATCAGATCCACCATCCGCCAGGCCTATAGGGACTCTGACCTTCCAGTCCCTGATGGGATTCGGGCTCACTCCACGAGGTCGGTTAGTGCTTCTTGGGCTGTCCGCGGTGGGGCTACTGCGGAGCAGCTGTGTAGGGCGGCTACTTGGTCGTCCCCCAGTACCTTTTTGCGCTTTTACGCGTTTGACACCTTTGCTTCCGGGGACTCTGCTTTTGGAAGGAGTGTCCTTAGCGCGGCTCAGGCGCGTCCCCACCCCTGAGAGGTTGCTTTAGGACGTCCCAGCGTAAGCCCTGTGTCTCCTATGGACTCGAGACAGAAAAGGAGATTTATGTTCTTACCTGTTAAATCCTTTTCTTCGAGATCCATAGGAGACACAGGGATCCCTCCCTGACGCGCCTGCTTTTATACTTTTCACTGCATTTTAAAAAATTTTGCGGTTAGGTTAGGCCTGTTTTTGTGTGTGGCCTTGTATGTTGCATGTTTTCTTCCTTCTCTCTTTGCTCCTGCCTTGGGCTTGTTTACTTTAAAAAAACTGGTGGCCTGAGGCGGGGGCGGGGTATAGGAGGGGAGGAGCCCAGTTCCCGGAGGCTTAGGATTTTGTTTATCCCGTTTGGTGCCTGCCAGGTCCATCACCACCTATACCCCAGCGTAAGCCCTGTGTCTCCTATGGATCTCGAAGAAAAGGATTTAACAGGTAAGAACATAAATCTCCTTTTATTGTTTTTGAATGCAGGGTAAATAGTGGCAGGCTTTGCATGTAGCCTGCACATGCTAGACCGCTTTATTGTAAGATTTAGAACACCCCCCTCCCAAGTCTAATCTTTCAGCGTACTACACCTGTCCAACCTGCGGTGCAGCATGGTATAACGTTAGGGCAAATTTTACTGTTTTTTGGGGGTTTTTTGCTTGTTGTTTTGCTGATGTCATTGCGCGGACTGCTGTGTGTACGCCGCCTGGGCGCGGACTGCTGTGTGTACGCCGCCTGGGCGCGGACTGCTGTGTGTACGCCGCCTGGGCGCGGACTGCTGTGTGTATGCCGCCTGGGCTTTTCCCCCTACACAGCCATAATCTACATCATTTTAATTTCAGGACATGGTGGAAACGGCTTCCTGAAGTTTCAGGACTCGGAAGAGATTACCAACGTGGAACTTGCGGACGCCTTTGAGCAGATGTGGCAGAAACGACGGTAGGAAAACAGGTTAAATCGAAAATAATAAATGAGCGCTAAAGCTGCCCATCGCTGACTCAGAACCTGGCAGCTGGAGAGTCGTTTTATTAAATCCTAATCTCTCTTCCAATAACTTCTAGCACAGATTTCATTTCTCACTCGCGAAAACCAAATCTCCCGGCAGTACGTGACTGATGGGTACTCCCTTTCCACACAAGATGTTCTGATACTGTTCTCAGCTTAGAGGCTGTGATCCACCAATATATCTTAATGCTGAGGAAATGACTGAAATGGCAAACGATTTGGGGGAAATGTAATCACATCACAGTTCATTAAAAGTTGGATGCTTTCAGCTCCAACAGTGAAAAGTCGGATCCAGATGTTTTGCCCATGTTAAACGTACAACTAGGATACAAAATAGCTCTCGGTATAGTTGGATATAGTTAGAGCGGTTTTAGTAAGGGTGAGCTGTATTCGCCAATGGTCAAAATCCGTTACTACTACACAATTTGTAACAAACATTTTTTTTATTTATTCCAACGGTAAAAATGTTAAATAGCCTTTGATCCGTCATAATAGCTCATGTACTGTAAATGTCATTTTTGCACTATATCCCTCCCCTGGACATAATAAGGGCATCACTCTGCAAATTGGATGCACAAGCAGCTTCTGTGGATTAAAGTGATATCCAGCATGCCTATATTTTGTTTGTAATTGCAACTGTATCCGCATTCAATATGTTGTGCTAGTGTTTTCCAGCCAAACACTGTCACATAAGTTGGTATGCAGAGAGATGGAGACAAAGTACTAGGCCGCCAGCTAATGCCACAAACGCAGCCAGTAACATGACATTCAGCAGCTTGGCTGGTACATTATCTCTCAGTACATGCTCTCCCCTATGTGCCCCCATAGACATTATTACCTTAGAATCCCCACTGCTGCAACCTGCTCCTGGATTACCGGCTTTTTAGAGTAGTTGGCGGTCAGCAAGACTGTGTGCTAGCGCCAATGTCCGCAGGTGGGTGCGGAATGCGGCAGCTGATTGGACAGGAGCTCTGAAAATGACTCCCACTTGCAGGTGATGCTAGCGGCCTCTCTGTATATTAAGGAAGTAATTTTGGACACGTTTCATGCAATAACCCTTCACCCTGTCATTCTAGGAACCCATTTTCCCTGGGCATTTGGAGAAGTGTCTGTTTTATATCTCTTACCAGCAGAGAGCGGACAGATTTTGGTCTAAACACACACATATGTTTTTCTACCACATAATATACTGTCATTACTTTACAGCGACAGAAAAGCACCAATCGTGTGGTTCCACCTCTGTGACCATGTTCCTGACGTCACACCTGGTATATAGGTGCTATAATTGCTCCTGCAATATATATCTCATTTCAGAACGAGCTTCCGCGCTCCTGCGCTAATCATACGGGACAGATATTCTGCTATGTGGTTTTTGAATATTTTACACCATATTTGTCTTGTTTTCCTCATTTACACTGAATTAATTCACACAATATGCCGTGAATTCCTACTGACCACATTTCATTCCAATACTGTTTTGGAATATTAAGTAACGATTGAATAGCTCCGTGAAATGTTCTCCCCTCTATTACACGGAATTCATTTATTTCTTAGTCTGTAAGGTGCCGCAGTGAAGAACCGGTGATGTTGTAAAAATGGAATTAATAGATTTCTATCAAAATAAATATCTCAAATAGCATATGACCTATGGAGATACGGGCTCCAGAACTGAGCGCTGTATTCTAGGTGGGGGTAACACCAGTGATCTATAAGCTGTGGTATCACCATTTCGCTCTCTCCCCCCCCCCCCCCTTCCCTCCTTTCTCTCCCTCAGGACATATTGGGGGTGTAGCGTCCTATGTCTGTATAGGGTGTAATAGATGTATTATGGCCAGCGGTCAGGACATGTTGGGGGTGTAGTGTCCTATGTCTGTGTAGGGTGTAATAGATGTATTATGGTCGGCGGTCAGGACATGTTGGGGTGTAGTGTCCTATGTCTGTATAGGATGTAATAGATGTATTATGGCCGGTGGTCAGGACATGTTGGGGGTGTAGTGTCCTATGTCTGTATAGGGTGTAGTAGATGTATTATGGCCGGCGGTCAGGTCATGTTGGGGTGTAGTGTCCTATGTCTGTATAGGGTGTAATAGATGTATTATAACCAGCGGTCAGGACATGTTGGGGGTGTAGCGTCCTATGTCTGTATAGGGTGTAATAGATGTATAATGGCCGGTGGTCAGGACAAGTTGGGGGTGCAGTGTCCTATGTCTGTATAGGGTGTAATAGATGTATTATGGCCAGCGGTCAGGACATGTTGGGGTGTAGTGTCCTATGTCTGTATAGGGTGTAATATATGTATTATGGCCGGCGGTCAGGACATGTTGGGGTGTAGTGTCCTATGTCTGTATAGGGTGTAATAGATGTATTATGGCCAGCGGTCAGGACATGTTGGGGTGTAGTGTCCTATGTCTGTATAGGGTGTAATAGATGTATTATGGTCAGCGGTCAGGACATGTTGGGGTGTAGTGTCCTATGTCTGTATAGGGGGTAATAGATGTATTATGGCCGGAGGTCAGGACATGTTGGGGATGTAGTGTCCTATGTCTGTATAGGGTGTAATAGATGTATTATGGCCAGCGGTCAGGACATGTTGGGGTGTAGTGTCCTATGTCTGTATAGGGTGTAATAGATGTATTATGGTCAGCGGTCAGGACATATTGGGGTGTAGTGTCCTATGTCTGTATAGGGTGTAATAGATGTATTATGGCCAGTGGTCAGGACATGTTGGGGTGTAGCGTCCTATGTCTGTATAGGGTGTAATAGATGTATTATGGCCAGTGGTCAGGACATGTTGGGGTGTAGCGTCCTATGTCTGTATAGGGTTTAATATATGTATTATGGCCAGTGGTCAGGACATGTTGGGGGTGTAGTGTCCTATGTCTGTATAGGGTGTAATAGATGTATTATGGCCAGCGGTCAGGACATGTTGGGGTGTAGTGTCCTATGTCTGTATAGGGTGTAATAGATGTATTATGGCCAGCGGTCAGGACATGTTGGGGTGTAGTGTCCTATGTCTGTATAGGGTGTAATAGATGTATTATGGCCAGCGGTCAGGACATGTTGGGGTGTAGTGTCCTATGTCTGTATAGGGTGTAATAGATGTATTATGGCCGGTGGTCAGGACATGTTGGGGTGTAGTGTCCTGTGTCTGTATAGGGTGTGATAGATGTATTATGGCCGGCGGTCAGGACATGTTGGGGTGTAGCGTCCTATGTCTGTATAGGGTGTAATAGATGTATTATGGCCAGCGGTCAGGACATGTTGGGGTGTAGTGTCCTTTGTCTGTATAGGGTGTAATAGATGTATTATGGTCGGCGGTCAGGACATGTTGGGGTGTAGTGTCCTATGTCTGTATAGGGTGTAATAGATGTATTATGGCCAGCGGTCAGGTCATGTTGGAGTGTAGTGTCCTATGTCTGTATAGGGTGTAATAGATGTATTATGGTCAGCGGTCAGGACATGTTGGGGTGTAGTGTCCTATGTCTGTATAGAGTGTAATATATGTATTATGGCCAGTGGTCAGGACATGTTGGGGTGTAGTGTCCTATGTCTGTATAGTGTGTAATAGATGTATTATGGCCAGCGGTCAGGACATGTTGGGGTGTAGCGTCCTATGTCTGTATAGTGTGTAATAGATGTATTATGGCCGGCGGTCAGGACATGTTGGGGTGTAGCGTACTATGTCTGTATACGGTGTAATAGATGTATTATGGCCGGTGGTCAGGACATGTTGGGGTGTAGTGCCCTATGTCTGTATAGGGTGTAATAGATGTATTATGGCCGGCGGTCAGGACATATTGTGGTGTAGTGTCCTATGTCTGTATACGGTGTAATAGATGTATTATGGCCGGCGGTCAGGACATGTTGGGGGTGTAGCGTCCTATGTCTGTATAGGGTGTAATAGATGTATTATGTACAGTGGTCAGGACATGTTGGGGGTGTAGTGTCCTATGTCTGTATAGGGTGTAATAGATGTATTATGGTCAGTGGTCAGGACATGTTGGGGTGTAGTGTCCTATGTCTGTATAGGGTGTAATAGATGTATTATGTACAGTGGTCAGGACATGTTGGGGTGTAGTGTCCTATGTCTGTATAGGGTGTAATAGATGTATTATGGCCAGCGGTCAGGAGATGTTGGGGTGTAGTGTCCTATGTCTGTATAGGGTGTAATAGATGTATTATGTACAGTGGTCAGGACATGTTGGGGTGTAGTGTCCTATGTCTGTATAGGGTGTAATAGATGTATTATGACCAGCGGTCAGGACATGTTGGGGTGTAGTGTCCTATGTCTGTATAGGGTGTAATAGATGTATTATGGTCGGCGGTCAGGACATGTTGGGGTGTAGTGTCCTTTGTCTGTATAGGGTGTAATAGATGTATTATGGCCAGCGGTCAGGACATGTTGGGGGTGTAGTGTCCTATGTCTGTATAGGGTGTAATAGATGTATTATGGTCAGCGGTCAGGACATGTTGGGGTGTAGTGTCCTATGTCAGTATAGGGTGTTATAGATGCATTATGGTCAGCGGTCAGGACATGTTGGGGTGTAGCGTCCTATGTCTGTATAGGGTGTAATAGATGTATTATGGCCAGCGGTCAGGACATGTTGGGGTGTAGTGTCCTTTGTCTGTATAGGGTGTAATAGATGTATTATGGTCGGCGGTCAGGACATGTTGGGGTGTAGCGTCCTATGTCTGTATAGTGTGTAATAGATGTATTATGGCCGGCGGTCAGGACATGTTGGGGTGTAGCGTCCTATGTCTGTATAGGGTGTAATAGATGTATTATGGCCAGCGGTCAGGACATGTTGGGGTGTAGTGTCCTTCGTCTGTATAGGGTGTAATAGATGTATTATGGTCGGCGGTCAGGACATGTTGGGGTGTAGTGTCCTATGTCTGTATAGGGTGTAATAGATGTATTATGGTCAGTGGTCAGGACATGTTGGGGTGTAGTGTCCTATGTCTGTATAGGGTGTAATAGATGTATTATGGTCAGCGGTCAGGACATGTTGGGGGTGTAGTGTCCTATGTCTGTATAGGGTGTAATAGATGTATTATGGCCGGCGGTCAGGACATGTTGGGGTGTAGTGTCCTATGTCTGTATAGGGTGTAATAGATGTATTATGGTCGGCGGTCAGGACATGTTGGGGTGTAGTGTCCTATGTCTGTATAGGGTGTAATAGATGTATTATGGTCGGCGGTCAGGACATGTTGGGGTGTAGTGTCCTATGTCTGTATAGGGTGTAATAGATGTATTATGGTCGGTGGTCAGGACATGTTGGGGTGTAGTGTCCTATGTCTGTATAGGGTGTAATAGATGTATTATGTACAGTGGTCAGGACATGTTGGGGTGTAGTGTCCTATGTCTGTATAGGGTGTAATAGATGTATTATGGGCAGTGGTCAGGACATGTTGGGGGTGTAGTGTCCTATGTCTGTATAGGGTGTAATAGATGTATTATGTACAGCGGTCAGGACATGTTGGGGTGTAGTGTCCTATGTCTGTATAGTGTGTAATAGATGTATTATGGCCGGCGGTCAGGACATGTTGGGGTGTAGTGTCCTATGTCTGTATAGGGTGTAACAGATGTATTATGGTTAGTGGTCAGGACATGTTGGGGTGTAGTGTCCTATGTCTGTATAGGGTGTAATAGATGTATTATGGCCAGCGGTCAGGACATGTTGGGGGTGTAGTGTCCTATGTCTGTATAGAGTGTAATAGATGTATTATGGCCGGCGGTCAGGACATGTTGTGGTGTAGTGTCCTATGTCTGTATAGGGTGTAATAGATGTATTATGGCCGGCGGTCAGGACATGTTGGGGGTGTAGTGTCCTATGTCTGTATAGGGTGTAATAGATGTATTATGGTCAGGACATGTTGGGGTGTAGTGTCCTATGTCTGTATAGGGTGTAATAGATGTATTATGGTCAGGACATGTTGGGGTATAGTGTCCTATGTCTGTATAGGGTGTAATAGATGTATTATGGCCAGCGGTCAGGACATGTTGTGGTGTAGTGTCCTATGTCTGTATAGGGTGTAATAGATGTATTATGGCCAGCGGTCAGGACATGTTGTGGTGTAGTGTCCTATGTCTGTATAGGGTGTAATAGATGTATTATGGCCAGCGGTCAGGACATGTTGGGGTGTAGTGTCCTATGCCTGTGTAGGGTGTAATAGATGTATTATGGCCAGCGGTCAGGACATGTTGGGGTGTAGTGTCCTATGTCTGTGTAGGGTGTAATAGATGTATTATGGCCGGCGGTCAGGACATGTTGGGGTGTAGTGTCCTATGGCTGTATAAGGTGTAATAGATGTATTATGGCCAGCGGTCAGGACATGTTGGGGTGTAGTGTCCTATGTCTGTATAGGGTGTAATAGATGTATTATGGCTGGCGGTAAGGACATGTTGGGGTGTAGTGTCCTATGTCTGTATAGGGTGTAATAGATGTATTATGGCCGGTGGTCAGGACATGTTGGGGTGTAGTGTCCTATGTCTGTATAGGGTGTAATAGATGTATTATGGTCAGTGGTCAGGACATGTTGGGGTGTAGTGTCCTATGTCTGTATAGGGTGTTATAGATGTATTATGGTCAGCGGTCAGGACATGTTGGGGTGTAGTGTCCTATGTCTGTATATTGTGTAATAGATGTATTATGGCCGGTGGTCAGGACATGTTGGGGTGTAGTGTCCTATGTCTGTATAGGGTGTAATAGATGTATTATGGCCGGCGGTCAGGACATGTTGGGGTGTAGTGTCCTATGTCTGTATAGGGTGTAATAGATGTATTATGGCCGGCGGTCAGGACATGTTGGGGTGTAGTGTCCTATGTCTGTATAGGGTGTAATAGATGTATTATGGCCAGCGGTCAGGACATGTTGGGGTGTAGTGTCCTATGTCTGTATAGGGTGTAATAGATGTATTATGGCCGGTGGTCAGGACATGTTGGGGTGTAGTGTCCTATGTCTGTATAGGGTGTAATAGATGTATTATGGCCGGTGGTCAGGACATGTTGTGGTGTAGTGTCCTATGTCTGTGTAGGGTGTAATAGATGTGTGTGTGCTGTGAATATACAAGTTGTGTAGTTGTTAGTGTGACAGTGTCACGTTTAGCAGCGCTGTGTTATTTCTGTATATATTAGTATCTGGCGTGTATTCTCTGTGAGAATGATAATTGATAGTCGTGGTTGTTATGGAAACTTTAAGCATTTAGCCGTCTTGCTCAGCATTCTGTATTACTGTATGCTTACTGCTATAGTAAGTCTCATTCTTTCTAATCAGTAACCGAATACGGGGCATTAAATGTTACCACCTGGACCGGAACGCTGGGCACTAAATAATGCTACATTTATGGAAGCACTGACCTTTAAGGAGGGGCCTGTGAGCCGGGAGTCCAGGGTGTAGCAAAGCGGCCTGAGAAGTCAGGTGATATCCTGACTGGTAAATACAGTACAAGGTTTGGAGAATTGCCCCTTTTGCTCGATGCCAGACAATTACAGACTTTGGCTTCTCTGCTTTATCGATCTTCAGCACTTGATACGTAGCCCCACACATGTTTGTGTAAAATAAATATTAGGTGCTTGAGTGATACATTGTAATTTTGGCTTTGAAGGGTTCCGCTGCAGCCTTTTCTTCTTTTCAACTAATTATTTGTATTTTTGAAAGAAGTAGATACGTTTGCAATGTACTATGCGTCGGTTTAGATTTAAATTCTATCCATCAAAACCATGTAGTGAAATTGTCCGAGCCTTTTCTCCAAAGCTGTATATCACCCATATACATATAAAAGTCTACCCGCTGGCACCATGCCTACATACTAGGTGGTGACACAGATCCACAGTCAACTGGTACCATGGCCCTAGCTGCATTACATATGTGTTTAAGAAACCATTTTTTCATAGGTAGATAGAGGTATCTTAGAATGAGATAATAACCAGGCCCTCCGGTTCCCGGCAGCCCACAATCTTGGTCGGTAAGTCAGTCGTAGTTTTAGACCAGAAAGGAATTATTTACAGGCAATCCCACAAGTAAGAATTAAAGTACCGCTCTTCGTACCACAGCACCAACATAGGGGGGATACAGATGGGCAGAATTTATGTAGGAGAGCGGGGCACCCGTACCATTGTGTCAGCAGTTTATACTGCGTTTCGGTGACCTCAAGGCTCGCGGAACGTTGTGGCGTAACTAGACTCTGCTTATCCCAATTTATTGTAATCCTGAGAATGACCTTTATCTTAGTCAGGGCTTTCTGGCCTCAGACTCTGCAGAATGTAATCTGTGGCGTAATAATGGCAGGGGGTCACCGATTGTCCTGTAGTTACAGTAATTGTGGTGCAGGCGTGGAATGTTGGGGAACATTTAATGTGATTTGTGTTCTGTAAATGATTGTGGCGTTCATGTAATCATGCATAGAGGGTAGAGCGATTATCTCTCACATACACGTCCTCTCATACGGTTTCATTGTTGGAATAAATGTCCTAAGCGACAGCTGTTATTTACGTTACTTCTCTACTATAATCTCAGTGTCTTGTGCAATTCATTGTATTGCATACAATGAACCACAGTAGCCGGCAGGGACTTTATTCACAGCCCTCAGAGACCGGTGGAGTGATTCCACTGGAAGAGACCTAAATGCTGTGGAGGACGTCTTCGTATAACCGGCCTCAGTACGCCTCGCAGTGCGGGAAGCCTGGTGCGGGTGAGCCACTAGGTCCTGGGCAACTGCTAATGTCTGGCATAATGGTTTTCCTACACAGTGTGCGTGTGACACACGAGGAGGCTGTGCTGTGTTGTGATATGTGTCACTTGTATACTGGCCCTTATTCTCGTTCACTCGCAAAGGCAAATTCCTTCTCAAATGGACAAACCCATGTGCACTGCAGGTGGGGCAGATGTAACTGGTGCAGAGAGTTGGCTTTGGGTGAGGTTTTACTTCAAAGTGATTTCTATATTGCAGTGTAAAAATAAAGCAGTCCGTACTTTCCCTGCATAGAAACAAAATAACTCACCCAAATCTAATTCTCTCTGCACATGTTACATTTGCCCCCCCCCCTTTTTTGCCTTTGCGAGTGAACCAGAATAACCCCCATTGTGTGTGACGGAGTCTGTATATGGAGCACAGTGAATTGTATTGGATAAAACCTATGGCTGTTACATTCTAGCACTTTGTGTACAGACTTAGAGACTCAGTTGCACACAGAGATCACATTACCCCGCGCAGTCTCATTGCATCGTGACTTAGATGATTTTCACGTGACCTGGGGTTCCGAAAGGGGATTTGCAGACTGAGCTGAACTAAAGCTGGGTTCGCACTATGCGATATTTGCAAACGATATGCATGATAACAATATCGTTAATGATATTATCGCGTGCTGTGTACCCACTGTGCAGTTAATGACGCCTGTTGTCTGATCTGACTATTTTGGCAATGGCTACACGTTCAGCGGGGGCCATGTGACGTCACTGAAGAATATCGTTAACAATATCATTCCGCATGTAAGAGGTAGATCGTTCGTCTCTGAGCGCCGCTCACATTGCCTGGATCTGGCCCATAGAACGCAAGCTCCTCTGGTACTGGCACTGATGTGAATGGCGAAATCTTCTTTGTACAGCGATGTGGATTATGTGTGCACTACATTAACTGGTAATAAATAATTATTATTAGTATACTGTATATAGCGCCTTTTTTATTAAGGAATTTTAACCCATAACTTCCGGACACATTTGAACCTTTCTTTTGCGCATTTTTGAATATTACACATTGTCTTTATATTGCATGAACGTGTCCTGTAACGTGCGCGTCATTCCCACAATGTAATCCCGTCGTGTGATGGATGTGCTTACTCCTAGGTACAATGAATTGCTGTTTATAATAGATACGTGCCAGGGGGCCTCTATGTACGAACGGTTCTACTCGCCTAACATTATGGCCCTTGCCAGCAGCCAGGTCGGAGAAGACTCTCTGTCTGTAAGTACATCCGTATGCCTGGTGTAACAGGTCAGTACCCGCGGGAGCTCAGTACCGGGTTTCTAGTAACTTCTGTGTTCTGTAGAAGTCTTCACACCTTTATTTTATTCATTCCCGGGAGGATTTCCTGCTACTTATTGTTATAGGAGGTAGATAATAACCAACACTAGGTGGCGATACTGTGGGCCTGATTTATACCTTCACAATATATAATACCCCTTTCACACTTGCTAAAATATCTCGGGTTTTTGCACATGAATGCGCATCAACCCGGGATTTAGCTCAGTGTGAAAGGGTCTTGAAAGAATATCCCGGGATTGCTACCCAGGTCCTGACCTGGGTAGATTCCGGAATCAACCGGGGATGCGGTCAGTGTGAATGGTCCCATACCCGGGATTGGGTACACGGGACTTTAAAAAAGCTGCTGATTTGGAGCTTTCTTGGGCTCTCAAACGCTGAGGTCATCTTTCAGAGCCCTGGAGTCCATTTCTAATGACATGCATATGTATTTGCAGGGATTTCCCGGAATCAGTGTGAATATGGCTGTCCCGGGTCGATCCCAGGTCTGAGTGCAGTGTGAAAGGGTACATTCTTGGGTAGAGTCCTGGGAAGCATCCGGGAACACATTCCCGGGTATGACCCGGCTCTGCGAGTGTGAAGGGGTATTACTGACTTGGTCTTAAGGAGGACTCTTTGATTGACATATGAAATGGTCAATAGACGTTTTTTTGAGGTATTTAAAAAAAAAAAAAAAAACAACAACATTTTTTTTTATAACTTTTTCATTCATGTGGTCTCCGATTGGGAATGGTAAAGTGGGCCGAGCTAGGGTGTAGCAGAGCAAAGCACCTGACCAGAAGCATGGCGAGGGAAACCCACACTTTAATTGGGGCTCCATGTGCTCAGGTGTTGATAGTAAAACCAGAAAAACGTTAAAAACTAGTGTTGTCCTTTTGGTGTCAACCTAATGTACCAACACCTGTGCTAACTCGGGCAGGCAGAGTGCAAACCGAGTTCTGCAGTTGATAATTTTCCTTATTGGGTCAATACTGTTGATATTTTTTTCTTGGCATGTTTTTGAAAATATTTTTAGATTCTTCTTCATTTCTTTTGTCTGCAGCACCAACCAGATATGGCCATCGGGGTCCATCTCATGGACCGATACACTTTCTATGTCCTGGAATTTTTGGAGGAGATCCACCCAGCCAGCCAGAACAACATGAATGACCTGGTAAGACATTGAGCTCAATACCGAGTGGTGGGATAGTCGGTGAGATGGTCAACAGCGTGAATGATGAGTTCATGCGGTGAACGGAAGGCCAGAGACGAGAAGGTTGCAGTTGAGTAGGAGGGCAATGACGAGGGCGTTGGCCGTGGTTTTGTTGGCATCCAAGCTTAGAAGGGGTTTCCTTTTTAAAAAAACGTGATGGAAGCGGCAAGATTGTGAAATAGACCTAGGTAGCAGAACTGGGAGACAGAGTGAAGGTACCAGCAACCGATGGAGGAGGGGGGATCTATGGGTTTGGGGGAAATATAATAAACGTAAATATATTGAGTTTATGATAGAGCTAAGAGATCTAGGAGCAGAAGGCAAAACAACAGATGTGAGGCATCGCTCAGGGACTAAGGGGTGTCATCGGCATTGAGGTTATGCTGAAATCTGATGAGACCCTCCTAGCGTTGAGATGGGGGACATATGGATTAGTTTTTTTTCCTGTGGGGGTCAATGTGTTTTTCCCTGTGGGGACTGATGGTGCGCCTTGGCAATTTTAAAATCTTGGTTTGTGTGCCGCTAGTTGAATAAGGTTGATAATCCCTGTTTTACACGTTGCACCCCCTCTGATTCCACTGAAATAATGAGAGCGATAACGAGCTGGCATTTCTCCTGCGCCGACACAAGTGCCGGTTTTGGAGGCCTCTGCCGCTATTGGCTCGTGCAGACTGCTCAGCACGAAGCCCACGCAGACAGGTTTTATGTTATGTCGTGGCTCTGTCACCAGCGGAATGGTGAGAATTCCGTGAGGAGGTGTCAGCACAAAGACGTTCTCTGCTTTCTCTGACCTAATTCACCATGTACAGAGTTTATCATTAAAAATGTAAACCCTTTGTTTCATTCGCTTTCCGGCTGATTAACTTCTCTCGTCGCCCTCTAATTAGTGTACAAATAAACACCTTTTAACGACCAGTAACTGTTTTTTTTCTGCCCCTCGCTAACAATTGAAGAGAGAGGTCCGTACATCGCTCCTTTATCTTCTGGCCCTTATGAAGGTCTTGCGGGTGTTTATAAAGCATTTCTTGGGGACCGCTACACAAGCGCACAACCATGTATACTGCTCCTCCTGCGAGGCGTGTTCCAATTGTAAATGAGCCCCAAAGCAATAGATTAAAATATATATAAAGACCATTCTGATTTGTATTTTCTGCACAAGCTAGCAAATGAGGGCAGGGTGGAAATGTGATAGGAGGGGTCTGTTGTACGTAGGGTGGGTTCTAGAACATGGACATTAAGTACATGTTACTAGTGGGGATTGGGATCACTATTGTGGGTTGGTTGTGGAGTGATCTATAACTTAATTCTTAGGATAGTTAGTTCTTACTCATTAAAATATAGTAAGTTTAAGGATCTGCGCTGTGTACACAGACCTTGCGTTTACCTGGTCAGACAGAAGGATCCGTCATCAGGAGATGTAATGGAAGTTACACGTCTCCGCACATGAGACAGAATTGATAAACCGCTTTTAGCTGACGGTCTTTGAACGTTCTGGAAAGCCAGCTGCTTTTGTAAAGACACCCCAGTGCTAAGTGCGACCCCCTGTAGTTCACTGTCAAATGAAACGCATCAAATGAATTAATCACTGTTTGTCTTCAAAGAATCCTCTGACCTTACGGTTACACGCCACTTGGAAGCACATGTCTGGAGCAAAGTGCATTTATAATCAGTGTTTACGGCATCCGCGAGGTGCATGAAAGCCTGACACACGATGCAGATTTTCGCATGGAACAGCTTTTGGGGAATCTGCAGGCTCATTGAAGCCCAGAATTTGGGCCAGCTAGAGTAATGTGACAAGATGTCGGGCCTGCTGCCATCAGCTCGGCTTTAATATTTATCTAATAGAGCGTATTTGTAAATGGCTGCTAATCTCCCACTGTCAGACCTTTGCCAGAAGTACAACAAAGTGCGGTTTCCCTTCATGCACCGGTTCGTGCCGCAAATGCTATCCGTCAGCGACAGAGCCGCTCAACTTCTGTGATGGCTCTGGCTCTGGATGGAGCGGGTTCTGGGGAATCCTTCAGATCCGCTCCCCGGGTTTTGGTTGGGTTAGTATATTTGAAGTGAAAGCTTTGTGATTGTCATTGCATAGGAAACAGTGGGAAGAGCCTGAACACCGCAATGCTCTTGTGTTTTCATGTGTAAAAGGCCGTGGGTCACGGTATATCTAAAACCAGTTATTATAAAAGTGTTGTTTTTGGGACACGCCTCTTTATGTAGACCACTCCCATTTGTGTAAACCACTCCCCTGTTGTCACAGACAGATCGGGACTTTGTTGCAGGTATGGTAAAGAATTTGAGGATTTCTTTGAAGTTTCGTCAGTTTTTAACACCCCAAATGTGTAGACACTGGGGCGGTTACAGCTGGTGGCATTAATTCACTTTTACAGCATTTGTGCCTCTGGGGCCTAATTCAGCCAAGTAGATAGCGGCCGCCCAGACCGAGGCAAAAGCCCTGTGCAAATCTGCGGTTGGATCGATCTATATGCAATTCCCAAAACATTAGAGACTTTGCCCTCTGTGCAAATGTGAGTAGTTCTAAAGGTGCTCCCACATGGATAGATATTGGACCCCTGATCATAGCCCCACACACAGAGGATTTGGCCATGACTAGCGGTGTATGGGGTCTGCCCATGCACCCCGCCACCACACTCCCCTTTGGAGAGAGGCCAGTGGCAGGCAAGAGATTTCAAATTAATAGAGCAGCCGCTGATTGGCTGAGAGAGCTCTCAGCCAATCGTCGGCTGCCCTATTAATTTGAAATCTCCTGCCAACTGCTGGCCTCTCTCTGTGTCTGCCATCAGCAATGGGGTAATATACAGTGCTGTACGTTGGCATAATTGTCAGCTCTGTGGGTGCTTTTGGTGCTGGCTATCCATGTCTACGAACGCTATTTCTCAATTACATTTATTTTAGGGAAGCTTTAATACCCCACCAACCCCCTCGTGTCATGTTGAGGTACAGAGACTAACGCTGAGATTCTCTTCTCCAGTTCCAGGTCTGTCCTAAGAGCCTCTGCGTATCCACACCGGGACATCGCACCGACCTCTTCCAGAGAGATCCGCACAACGTTCTCATCACCGATTTCTTTGGCAGCGTGAGAAAAGTGGAACTCACGGAGACAAGTGTCGCGCTGAAGACGCCTGCGGAGGTGGCCGTGGAAAGGTATTGTCACAAGATGAGCAGTGTCTCATGCGGCTCCATGAGAATTCAGCTCTGAGACAAATAACATCTGTCCTTTTATATCGAGCTGCGGAGAAATCTGTCTCTGCAACACGATTTACAAACGCACCGGAGCCCTTTCCCCAGCAGTGTTACAGTGACGCAAACAAGTACATGTACACCACACACGTAATACACACAGGGGTGTCGTCCTATTCTGCGCAATTATTATTAGTACAGGATTAATGAGCGATACACGGAACAGGCAGCATGCTCGGTACACAAATCTAACTAAGTAATTAGTGATCGTTATACGCAGTAAGTGTCACCAGGGGAGTTGTTTTCCCAGAAAGGAAATCACATCATTGCATTCATTCTCTTCATATGAAAGAGATCAGGTAAACAGTGCTAATTTATAATGCTAATGAGAGGTGCTGAGACTTGTAGTTCTACGCAGGAAAAAAAAAGCCAAAATGGACAATGTTACATACTAAGGCTGAAATCAAGACGTGCGTCCATCAGGTTCAACCTGCATTATTAAAGTGTTTGATCTATTTGCCCCATCCCTTCTATAACTGACATCTGATTTAATTATATACAGATTATGATTGTTGTTTGTACCCCTGGATGTTTTTGCCCAATAGATGATTGTCCAACCTTATTTTAAAAGAATTTATTGGTTCTGCCGACACCACTTCTCCAGGAAAAGAGTTCCACAATTTTACTGCCCTGACCCTAAAAAAGTTGTTTCTTCTAAGGCAGGGATGGGGAACCTTCGGCCCCCCTCCTGTTGTTGAACTGCACATCTCAGCATGCCCTGCAACAGTTTTAGCATAGCCAAATAGCAAAACTAGCAGGACATGCTGGGATGTGTAGTTCAACAACAGCTGGAGGGCTAAAGGTTCCCCATCCCTGTTCTAAGGGTATGAAATCTTCTCTCCTCTAGGCTAAACTCATGCCCACGTGTCCTAGAGTCCTTCCTCAAAGTAATAAGGGTGCCTGACCGTTTCTTATATTGGCCCCTGATATATTTGTATATGTTAAACATGTCCCCCATTTTACATAGGTCATAGGTAATAGTATATATAAGGGAGAGCCCCATATGTATACTTACCATCCGTGATCCTGTAATGATTGGAACCAAATGTGCTCCATATATAACAGACAGTCCCGATCAGATGGTGAATTGTATCCAAGTGGGAAACTTGTTCCCGTCTGCACCTCCAATCCGGTGGGATCCCTTCTATTGGGAACTATGTAGTGTTCATTTTAGCACCTGCTATATTGGAAAACCCATGCAGTTCCTCTTCCCTTCCTGGGGTGTTGCTGTCTGCTGTGGTGTTTCTAGCACAGGTCTGGTTTGCATATCAGTGTTGATGTACAGACCACACTGTGCTAGAAGCACTACAGCAGACAGCGACACCCCAGGCAGGGAAGAGGAACTGCATGGGTTTTCAATGATAGAGGGTGCTAGAATGAACACTACTATGTCCAACCTGGTCCGTAGTGTCCCCACTTATTGCAGCACCTGAAATCAGTAAGAGGTGCTGGGAGCTTAGCCCATCTTCTGAGGAACCTGCCAAACTAACCCAGTGGAGAAATGTGTCAAGAGAAGGGGTTACACCCTAGAATTGCTTCCAATCAAGTGGATCCTGACGTACTGGGACCACAAATCAAGCAATTGCTCCATCTGCTTCGCCAAGCACCATCTGTCAGCCAGGACACCACGGTGAGAGTGGTCTGGCTGACCGCAGTGGCTGTAGATTCCACCGCACCCTCCACAGTGGCTGCTATTAACCAACACTGCACACAACGTGCGCTCTTGCTGCATGGCGGCAAACTAAAGCTGGCCATACATCAGAAAGATCGATCTTAAGATCGATTGCGCTTATGATTGTGTCCAATTTCTCTTGAAATCCCCGGCAGTCCTTGGTGGGTTTTGGACACACAATCTACTCACAATCCATCATACAATCAGTCATACAATCCATCTGCTGCATGATTGTGTACACAAGATCTGCATACAATCCATCATACAATCAGTCATACAATCCATCTGACAATCAATTGAGATTGTATGATTGGGTACAATATCTTTCTGATGTATGGCCACCTTAACAATCAATTGAGATTTGTATGATTGGGTACAATATCTTTCTGATGTATGGCCACCTTAAGCTCCCAGCACCTCTTACTGATTGGCTGCAACAAGTGGGGACATTACGGACCAGGTTGGATATACTGTAGTTCCCAATAGAAGGGATCCCTCCGGATTGGAGGTGCAGACGGGAATCAAGTTTGCCACTTGGATACAATTCACCATCTGATCGGGACTGTGATATATATATATATATGGAGCACATTTGGTTCCAATCATTACCGGATCACGGATGGTAAGTATACATATGGGGCTCTCCCTTATATAATCTACATTTATTCTACTAATCTAAGGGAAAGCGGCACCGGAATAAGGAACTCTTTTTGCTCATCTCTGAAACTGCATTCCATTAATCTGGTTACCGATCTGTGGCGATGTTGTATGACATCCCTTAGCTGAACGTCTTCTTTTTCTAATTTGAATTCTGTTATTGGGCAATACATTCTTATGTAATTTGATTAGAATTGGTTTTGCGCTCTTTCAGTTTAAACCAGTACTAGCCAGTAATCAATTTCCAATTTGCTACTGGGAGCCGCATTTCCAATTTATTGGCGATCTAGCTGTGTTTAAACTGGTTCATATCTAACACACTGGAATTGTGCCCGATTTCTTTTTCTTTATGTTTCTACGAAGGAACTGCTCAGTTTAACCTCTGATATAGGCTGTATTAATCATGGGTTCTGAATATATTGGTGCCAAAGAACATCATCTAACTGACTGTATGGCACTTGGTGCGCCCTGATCATGTGATCAAGCTTGGCAGGGGGCAACAAGTGGGCACCCATGGTTCAGGGTATATGTGTTAACCTGTACGGGAATCTCCTGAGCTTTCCAGGCGGTTGGTGATACATTGTATACAGGGAATTGGGTACTTCTTTACTTTCACGGCGCCACTAGAAATCGCGGGCATCGCGGCCATTGAATGCACTAAAAATCGGGTGCGACGCGATGCCCGCGATTTCCCATAGGGACCAATGTTAAATTTCTCAATTGACCCGATTTTACTGTTCAATGCCTCAATTGACACGATTTTTCCATAGGAAACAATGTTAAATGGCCCACAGGGCCAAATAGCCACCCTGAAGTGTGAAATGGCCCCCACAATTGTTAACGCCACCCCACGATCATCGTGAACCCGAAGCGTGGCGAGCGCAGCGGTACGCATCCTCCGACCTTTTCATACCCCCACTATCCACGTCGGCGTGGAGTTGAGAATAGAATAGTGTGGCGAGCCCGAAGCGTGGCGAGCCCCGCGAGGGGACGCGGATACCTTCACAGGTAAACGCGTCCCTTCGCGGGCTTCACAGGTATCCTTGTCCCCTCGCGGGGCTCGCTGCGCTCGCCACGCTTCGCGCTCGGTGGCTCGCTGCGCTCGCCACACTATTCTATTCTCAACTCCACGCCGACGTGGATAGTGGGGGTATGAAAAGGTCTTAGGACGCGTGCCACCGCCCCTCGCGGGCTCGCTGCGCTCGCCACACTTCGGGTTCACGTTGACCGTGGGGTGGCGTTAACAATTGCGGGGGCCATTTCACACTTCAGGGTGTCTATTTGGCCTCTGTGGGCCATTTAACATTGATTCCTATGGAAAAATCGTGTCAATTGAGGCATTGAACAGAAAAATCGTGTCAATTGAGAAATTTAACATTGGTCCCTATGGGAAATCGCGGGCCTCGCGTCGCACCCGATTTTTTTGTGCATTCAATGCCCGCGATATCCTATCTGTCCTAATCTAGTGGCGCCGTGAAAGTAAAGAAGTACCGGGAATTGTTCTAAAGATATGTAACATTGTATTCTAATCCCTACCCTCTTAATCATCCAATAATCCAATATCGTCTGTTATAATAGGAAGACATGGCCCTTTATTAGGAAAGTGAAAGATTGAATAATGGCAGTTTGGAGAGTTTGCAGAGAATTGTATATCCAGTTTTCTGAAAAGCAATTGAAATAAGTGTTTTGTGATTATTTAATATTTCATTGGTCAGGTAGCGCCCTCTTGTGTACCAAGCTTGTAATGCAGTTTTTCCAGGGATTTCCGTTAGCGTACAATATAACACCTGCATTAAACCCTTTGCAGCGTATAACTAGTGAGAATCATCATGCACACATATATGTGTACCACCATTGGCCAATATAGTTTGCTGCCCCCCCCGCACACACACACAGACTCACTTTTTTTTTTTTCCAGTCCTTTAGGCAATATTTGTACCATAGATCTTTGTAAGAGTATTATATGCCTTAGCCTCTACCACCTCTGATGGGAGGCTATTCCACCTATCCACTACTCTTTCTGTGAAGTAATATTTGCAGTGTCAGTGCATGTCCTCATTTCCTAATACTTCTCTTCCTTAGAAGAATGTTTCACTCCTGGACCTTGGTAATTCCCCTGATAGTTCACCATCTTTACCATGCCCCATTCCTCTTCCCTTCTGTGGTCCAAGCTGTACATAGTAAGATCTTTTAAGTTTTTCCGGGTAAGTTTTGTGATGTAGGCCATGTACCATTTTAGTTGGCCTTCTTTGTACCGTCTCTGATTTATTTATATCCTTCTGGAGATATGGCTTCCAGAATATACAGAACTGTGCATAGTATCTAGATGAGGCCGCACCAGTGACCTATACAGAACTGGGCACAGTATCTAGATGAGGCCGCACCAGTGACCTATACAGAACTGGGCACAGTATATAGATGATGCCACACCAGTGACCTATAGAGAACTGGGCACAGTATCTAGATGAGGACGCAACAAAAGACCTATACAGAACTGGGCACAGTATCTAGATAAGGCCGCACCAGTGACCTATACAGAACTGGGCACAGTATCTAGATGAGGCCACACCAGTGACCTATACAGAACTGGGCACAGTACCTAGATGAGGTTGTACCAGTGACCTATAAAGAACTGGGCACAGTATATAGATGAGGCCGTACCAGTGACCTATACAGAACTGAGCACAGTATATAGATGAGGCCGTACCAGTGACCTATACAGAACTGAGCACAGTATCTAGATGAGGCCACACCAGTGACCTATACAGAACTGGGCACAGTATCTAGATGAGGCCACACCAATGACCTATAGAGAACTGGGCACAGTATCTAGATGAGGACGCAACAAAAGACCTATACAGAACTGGGCACATTATCTAGATGAGCAGCACCAGTGACCTATACAGAACTGGGCACATTATCTAGATGAGGCCGTACCAGTGACCTATACAGAACCGGGCACAGTATCTAGATGAGGCCATACCAGTGACCTATACAGAACTGGGCACAGTATCTAGATGAGGCCGAACCAGTGACCTATACAGAACTGGACACAGTATATAGATGAGGCCGCACCAGTGACCTATACAGGACTGGGCACAGTATCTAGATGAGGCCGCACCAGTGACCTATACAGAACCGGGCACGGTATCTAGATGAGGCTGCACCAGTGACCTATACAGAACTGGGCACAGTATCTAGATGAGGTCGCACCAGTGACCTATACAGAACTGGGCACAGTATCTAGATGAGGCCGCACCAGTGACCTATACAGAACTGGGCACGGTATCTAGATGAGGCCGCACCAGTGACCTATACAGAACCGGGCACAGTATCTAGATGAGGCCGCACCAGTGACCTATACAGAACTGGGCACAGTATCTAGATGAGGCCGCACCAGTGACCTATACAGAACTGGGCACAGTATCTAGATGAGGCCGCACCAGTGACCTATACAGAACTGGACACAGTATCTATGAGGCCGCACCAGTGACCTATACAGAACTGGGCACAGTATATAGATGAGGCCGCACCAGTGACCAATACAGAACTGGGCACAGTATCTAGATGAGGCCGCACCAGTGACCTATACAGAACTGGACACAGTATCTAGATTAGGCCGCACCAGTGACCTATACAGAACTGGGCACAGTATCTAGATGAGGCCGCACCAGTGACCTATACAGAACTGTGCACAGTATCTAGATTAGGCCGCACCAGTGACCTATACAGAACTGGGCACAGTATCTAGATGAGGCCGCACCAGTGACCTATACAGAACTGGGCACAGTATCTAGATGAGGCCGCACCAGTGACCAATACAGAACTGGGCACAGTATCTAGATGAGGCCGCACCAGTGACCTATACAGAACTGGACACAGTACCTAGATGAGGCCGCACCAGTGACCTATACAGAACTGGGCACAGTATCTAGATGAGGCCGCACCAGTGACCTATACAGAACCGGGCACAGTATCTAGATGAGGCCGTACCAGTGACCTATACAGAACTGGGCACAGTATCTAGATGAGTCCGCACCAGTGACCTATACAGAACTGGACACAGTATCTAGATGAGGCCGCACCAGTGACCTATACAGAACTGGGCACAGTATCTAGATGAGGCTGCACCAGTGACCTATACAGAACTGGGCACAGTATCTAGATGAGGCCGCACCAGTGACCTATACAGAACTGGGCACAGTATCTAGATGAGGCCGCACCAGTGACCTATACAGAACTGGGCACAGTATCTAGATGAGGCCGCACCAGTGACCTATACAGAACTGGGCACAGTATATAGATGAGGCCGCACCAGTGATCTATACAGAACTGGGCACAGTATCTAGATGAGGCCGCACCAGTGACCTATACAGAACTGGGCACAGTATCTAGATGAGGCCGCACCAATGACCTATACAGAACTGGGCACAGTATCTAGATGAGGCCGCACCAGTGACCTGTACAGAACCGGGCACAGTACCTAGATGAGGCCGCACCAGTGACCTGTACAGAACTGGGCACGGTATCTAGATGAGGCCGCACCAGTGACCTATACAGAACCGGGCACAGTATCTAGATGAGGCCGCACCAGTGACCTATACAGAACCGGGCACAGTATCTAGATGAGGCCGCACCAGTGACCTATACAGAACTGGGCACAGTATCTAGATGAGGCCGCACCAGTGACCTATACAGAACTGGACACAGTATCTATGAGGCCGCACCAGTGACCTATACAGAACTGGGCACAGTATATAGATGAGGCCGCACCAGTGACCAATACAGAACTGGGCACAGTATCTAGATGAGGCCGCTCCAGTGACCTATACAGAACTGGGCACAGTATGTAGATGATGCCGCACCAGTGACCTATACAGAACTGGGCACGGTATCTAGATGAGGCTGCACCAGTGATCTATACAGAACTGGGCACAGTATCTAGATGAGGCCGCACCAGTGACCTATACAGAACTGGGCACGGTATCTAGATGAGGCCGCACCAGTGACCTATACAGAACTGGGCACAGTATCTAGATGAGGCCGCACCAGTGACCTATACAGAACTGGGCACGGTATCTAGATGAGGCCGCACCAGTGACCAATACAGAACTGGGCACAGTATCTAGATGAGGCCGCTCCAGTGACCTATACAGAACTGGGCACAGTATGTAGATGATGCCGCACCAGTGACCTATACAGAACTGGGCACGGTATCTAGATGAGGCTGCACCAGTGATCTATACAGAACTGGGCACAGTATCTAGATGAGGCCGCACCAGTGACCTATACAGAACTGGGCACGGTATCTAGATGAGGCCGCACCAGTGACCTATACAGAACTGGGCACAGTATCTAGATGAGGCCGCACCAGTGACCTATACAGAACTGGGCACGGTATCTAGATGAGGCCGCACCAGTGACCTATACAGAACTGGGCACGGTATCTAGATGAGGCTGCACCAGTGACCTATACAGAACTGGGCACAGTATCTAGATGAGGCCGCACCAGTGACCTATACAGAACTGGGCACAGTATCTAGATGAGGCCGCACCAGTGACCTATACAGAACTGGGCACGGTATCTAGATGAGGCCGCACCAGTGACCTATACAGAACTGGGCACAGTATCTATGAGGCCGCACCAGTGACCTATACAGAACTGGGCGCAGTATCTAGATGAGGCCGCACCAGTGACCTATACAGAGCTGGGCACAGTATCTAGATGAGGCCGCACCAGTGACCTATACAGAACTGGGCACAGTATATAGATGAGGCCGCACCAGTGACGGAATCGGTACATCTGTCAGAATGAACTTAGGTCTACAGTCATTAGGTCGACCCAATTAGGTCGACTGGCAGGAAGGTCGACCTGATTTAAGGTCGACATGGGCCAAGGTCGACATGTGCCAAGGTCGACATGACTTAAGGTCGAATTTGCATAAAGGTCAACATGAGGAAGGTCGACTGGTCATAAGGTCGACATGGGTTTTTCACTTTTTTTTTTAGCCGAATGTCGACACGGTCGACATGGACACAGTTGGCTATGAGAATCAGACCCGTGCATCGCTCGCAATGCATCGGGCACGGTGGCTCGCTTCGCTCGCCACAGCTTTAATAACCTCCTCCACGCCCTAGTGGATGGTAGGGCATGAAATACAGCCTGTCGGCACATGTCGGCTCAAAAAACAGTGAAAAACCCCATGTCGACCTTATGACCAGTTGACATTCCTCATGTCGACCTTTATGCAAATTCGACCTTAAGTCATGTCGACCTTGGCCCATGTCGACCTTAAGTCAGGTCGACCTTCCTGCCAGTCGACCTAGTGGGGTCGACCTAATGACTGTAGACCTAAATTCATTCTAATAGATGACCGCTTCCCCCAGTGACCTATACAGAACTGGGCACAGTATCTAGATGAGTCCGCACCAGTGACCTATACAGAACTGGACACAGTATCTAGATGAGGCCGCACCAGTGACCTATACAGAACTGGGCACAGTATATAGATGAGGCCGCACCAGTGACCTATACAGAACTGGACACAGTATCTAGATGAGGCCGCACCAGTGACCTATGCAGTGGCATTATTCTCTCTGCTGCTGACTCCTCTCACTATGCACCAAGCATCTGACCTTCCCCATTGGTATCTTAAGCTTACCTGCCTTTGTGTCATTGTGACTCCTATATCCCTTTCCCTCTGTCCTCCCTATTCTAGAACCCTTGAAACTATATGGGTTATTCAGACCCGATCGCTGGCCTGCGACGTCGCTGGCCATGGGATTATCACATGTGCATGTGTTCTAGCGCGCATGCACCAGGCCATCCTGCTATAAAATCCCGCAGTTTATTTTCATCCCAAGCCGTTTGCAGGTTGAATGACAGGAAGCCGCCGTTTGTGGTGTCACCCGGATGTGTATGGAAAAATGCTGGCGTGCCCAAGGGTTTTCAGGGAGGGTATATGACGTCTGTTTTGGCTCAATCAGCCGGATTGTATGGCGCTGGCAGAGTGGATTCTGGGTTATGCAAATTCTGCGAAAATCATTCAATAGTGAGCGAGGTGCGAATGGATTGCAGCTGACCACAGACCTGCGATATTATTGTAAGCCTTTCACTTTTTGCTGTCGTATCACAGAACTCTGAAATAAGCAGCGAAGAGATCAGGTGATAACGCCTAGTTATGGAAAATTACTTTATAACCCTTAAAGATAACGGCAAACGGTGAAATAATGGCACACCAACGCAAACTTATAAAAAAATGTATGACAAAGCTTTACATGAAAAAATAGCTTGATTACAGGTATTTGCAAATGCAGACTAACACAAGAAACATAAAATTGATTAGCTAACACTTAAACAATAATTCTAAATCAAATCTTAATGGAAACCTATCAAGGACAGTGATCTCCTTCATAGTTATCTCCAGCCCCCCGTGCTTGCCTGTTCTTCCTCAACTACCTTCTTCTTCCTTCTCTAACTCTGATATTTAAACCTTAATCACATTAATTAATTACTCATAAGCATTGAGTCTTATTGGCAAGCTCTGCTTTCAATCATGATGTCATAATGAACCCAAACCCAACGTTCTTGTTACTAGGGAAAGATTCAGCGGCCTTGGGGTCTACGCATGTGTGGCCCTGTTCCCATATTATCGATAAGTTTGTGGAGACTATCTCTCTGTCCTTGCTCTCTGTACTGTCAATATCACATTCTTACACTTCTAAAATCAAAAACTATTCTCTATAAGAAATCACTTTTCCCAGCACTGTTCTGAATCTTCAGCCATTTTATAATGTTTTTTTATGCAAGTCATAGTTGACAAAATGGTGCAGAGGCACCGGGAACGATTTTCCTGCTACTCATACTGCCAGAGGCACCGGGGCCGACGTTCCTGCTTCTCATACTGCCAGAGGCACCGGGGCCGACGTTCCTGCTACTCATACTGCTGGAAGCACCGGGGCCGACGTTCCTGCTTCTCATACTGCCAGAGGCACCGGGACCAACGTTCCTGCTTCTCATACTGCCAGAGGCACCGGGACCGATGTTCCCGCTACTCATACTGCCAGAGGCACAGGGGCCGACGTTCCTGCTACTCATACTGCCAGAGGCACAGGGGCCGACGTTCCTGCTACTCATACTGCCAGAGGCACAGGGGCCGACGTTCCTGATACTCCTACGGCCAGAGGCACCGGGACCGACGTTCCTGCTACTCCTACGGCCAGAGGCACCGGGACCGACGTTCCTGCTACTCCTACGGCCAGAGGCACCGGGACCGACGTTCCTGCTACTCCTACGGCCAGAGGCACCGGGACCGACGTTCCTGCTACTCCTACGGCCAGAGGCACCGGGACCGACGTTCCTGCTACTCCTACGGCCAGAGGCACCGGGACCGACGTTCCTGCTGCTCCTACGGCCAGAGGCACCGGGACCGACGTTCCTGCTGCTCCTACGGCCAGAGGCACCGGGACCGACGTTCCTGCTGCTCCTACTGCCAGAGGCACCGGGACCGAAGTTCCTGCTGCTTATACGGCCGGAGGCACCGGGACCGACGTTCCTGCTACTCCTACGGCCAGAGGCACCGGGACCGACGTTCCTGCTACTCCTACGGCCAGAGGCACCGGGACCGACGTTCCTGCTACTCCTACGGCCAGAGGCACCGGGACCGACGTTACTGCTACGGCCAGAGGCAAACTCCCACTACCCATGTGGGAACCGTAGTCGGTAGCATCCTTATACATGCTCCCCGATAAACATTGGGGAGCATGTATACGGATTACACTGGAGGAGCCAGTGGAGGTGGAGGGTGCACTATGCAGCAGCGATGAGTTTCGCAGCTACATACGAACAGGACACATCTGTAACTTTGTGTCATCTGTAGTACGGCATACCTCTTCCCCCCCCCCCCCCCCCCCCCCAAACCATTTGCAGTGTCACCAGCAAAGAGCACTGGTCCCAGCTCAGATCCCTGGGGTGCACCACTGGGAATACGTCCTTTCTGTGAATGCTCCATTTACTACAACTGTTTCCTATCCTGCATGCAAGGATTTGGCTATGTACGATGTCCCTTGACCTCCCCGGAGCCCAGAACACACCTGACTATATAGCTAGACACTAGACTGTATACACTATGGTCACAATTAGCTTGCCTGTACAGTATCTATTTTTGTAATGACAATCCCCCCGGGGGGGGGGGGGGGGGGGAAGGAATGGGAGGGGGGAAGAATAGTAATCGAAGGCCTGAATACACAATGTGTGATTTGTTCTAACTTTTCTTCCAATTTTTATTATATAGTCAAAATCAGAAGCTCAAATCGCACCGTTTGTATGCACTATCAGTATCCAATCTCATGATTTCCAGATTATTTAGCAGGCTTTTGGTGGATGGCAGTAGCAGAGGTGATCCCCGGGAGCAGTGGTTCCCAACCCTGGTCCTCAAGTACCCCCAACAGTGCACGTTTTCCAGGTCAACCTGCAGGTGCACTCATTATTCAGACACATTTTAAAAGAACCACAGGTGGAGCTAATTATGTCACCTGTGATTCTGTGTGGAGACCTGGAAAACGTGCACTGTTGGGGGTCCTTGAGGACCAGGGTTGTGGAACCACTGCCCAGGAGGACATGACCTTGTAAGGAATGGCGTAGGAACTTTTTAGTCCTTATGTCTCTTCCATAGTGCCAGCTAGGGCGATTAAACAGCGGTGGGTCCCAGATCTGTACAGCTGTAGAGAAAGTCTAATACAGCTGCTGTAACGCAGATGGTCCCCTCTATTAATGCCCATTGTATGCATTTATGTCTAGATGGCACAAATGAACAAGTGAAAACAATGCTTCATCCTTTTCCCAGCAGAATTGGTTACGGATACTTCCTGTTCCACAGGAAGTGTGCCCTAACCTGTGTGCCACGTATCACAGACCCCTAACCTGTGTGCCACGTATCACAGACCCCTAACCTGTGTGCCACGTATCACAGACCCCTAACCTGTGTGCCACGTATCACAGACCCCTAACCTGTGTGCCACGTATCACCAGACCCCTAACCTGTGTGCCACGTATCACAGACCCCTAACCTGTGTGCCACGTATCACAGACACCTAACCTGTGTGCCACGTATCACAGACCCCTAACCTGTGTGCCACGTATCACAGACCCCTAACCTGTGTGCCCTAACCTGTGTGCCACGTATCACAGACCCCTAACCTGTGTGCCCTAACCTGTGTGCCACGTATCACAGACCCTAACCTGTGTGCCCTAACCTGTGTGCCACGTATCACAGACCCCTAACCTGTGTGCCCTAACCTGTGTGCCCTAACCTGTGTGCCACGTTTCACAGACCCCTAACCTGTGTGCCCTAACCTGTGTGCCACGTATCACAGACCCCTAACCTGTGTGCCCTAACCTGTGTGCCACGTATCACAGACCCCTAACCTGTGTGCCCTAACCTGTGTGCCACGCATCACAGACCCCTAACCTGTGTGCCCTAACCTGTGTGCCACGCATCACAGACCCCTAACCTGTGTGCCCTAACCTGTGTGCCTAACCTGTGTGCCACGTTTCACAGACCCCTAACCTGTGTGCCCTATCACAGACCCCTAACCTGTGTGCCACGTATCACAGACCCCTAACCTGTGTGCCCTAACCTGTGTGCACGTATCACAGACCCTAACCTGTGTGCCCTACCTGTGTGCCACGCATCACAGACCCCTAACCTGTGTGCCCTAACCTGTGTGCCACGTATCACAGACCCCTAACCTGTGTGCCACGTATCACAGACCCCTAACCTGTGTGCCACGTATCAGACCCCTAACCTGTGTGCCACGTATCACAGACCCCTAACCTGTGTGCCACGTATCACAGACCCCTAACCTGTGTGCCACGTATCACAGACCCCTAACCTGTGTGCACGTATCACAGACCCCTAACCTGTGTGCACAGTATCACAGACCCTAACCTGTGTGCCACGTATCACAGACCCCTAACCTGTGTGCCACGTATCACAGACCCCTAACCTGTGTGCCCTAACCTGTGTGCCACGTATCACAGACCCCTAACCTGTGTGCCCTAACCTGTGTGCCACGCATCACAGACCCCTAACCTGTGTGCCTAACCTGTGTGCCACGCATCACAGACCCCTAACCTGTGTGCCCTAACCTGTGTGCCACGTATCACAGACCCCTAACCTGTGTGCCACGTATCACAGACCCCTAACCTGTGTGCCCTAACCTGTGTGCCACGTACCACAGACCCCTAACCTGTGTGCCACGTATCACAGACCCCTAACCTGTGTGCCCTAACCTGTGTGCCACGCATCACAGACCCCTAACCTGTGTGCCCTAACCTGTGTGCCACGCATCACAGACCCCTAACCTGTGTGCCCTAACCTGTGTGCCACGTATCACAGACCCCTAACCTGTGTGCCACGTATCACAGACCCCTAACCTGTGTGCCCTAACCTGTGTGCCATAACCTGTGTGCCACGTATCACAGACCCCTAACCTGTGTGCCCTAACCTGTGTGCCACGTATCACAGACCCCTAACCGTGAGCAGATCCACTACCCGTCAGCTTGTTTAAGGTGTAGTGGCCTATTAATCAGGCCTGGCTCTTGTGCCCTTCGTACCCAATACCCATGTGCGAAAAAAAACATCTACTCCTGTTGGCATGTGACCTCATAGGCCTGTGCCAGTTACCAATATGGAAAAGCAGCCGCTAGCTTGTAGTGTCTTAATATTATATACTAGTAAGCCCGCTCGAAGCAAAAGCTTCGAAACCTAGTCTGCTACCTTGTGATTGCCTCCTTGCTTATGCATGTGTGAGAGATGTAGATTCACTCGCTGCCCACAGATGTTTCGGAGACACACAAACGGACACTATATTGATGATATTTATACTGTTCTGTCTCCTCCTCACCGGCCTCAGTGCAGTGTTTATTGGATATTATTTTGGGAACCTCACTAGTCATTGTATTAGTGTCGTACGTCGGTCTGGCACAAGGCGAGATGGACAGAACTGCTGGCTACAGACTGGCGAGGCACAGATGCCCGCTAATATCCGCTCATTAGTTATCTAAAGTTCCTGATTTTCTGCACCTGTTTATAGTTGCTATGTGTGCCAGATGCATTTTGTCCTCTGACCACCAGAGGGAGCCCATGTTCAATTTATGTGTGAGCCGTGTTTTTCATATGGTACCTGGGAAGGGGGGCTGGACTGCCTAATTCTGAACATGTCAGTATTAAAGTGCTACAATGCTGGGACATGTTGTGCTGGACAGAAAAAAATGCAGGTGCATACTCTAAACGCTAAATAAACAATGGGGATCAGGGCAATTATAATGATCAGAAGCTGGTGCGCGGTCTGTAGCAGCTGGTAAGGGTTTTGTCAGGTGTTTCTATCATGGATGCAATGTGTGGGGTGCACACTGCAACGATGTGTAATACTTACCTTAATGGGGTCCTGCGACAGGTACTGCATCTGCAGCAAATTCCGCAGCTGTTCATGCGCGTTTGGGAAATTAGTCTACGGGACATTTGGCGCCATGATTCCCGGAAACCTGCACTTGTGTAGTAGACTCCTGAACAGTACAGAGGAGGGGGCCCACCCAGTTGTACTGTACCAGCGCTTGCTGCGTGGAATCTTCAGGCGTTTGTATTAACCATTTGAGTGCCAACATCTCTGTGAGAGATCCGCCAGCGTCGCTCACATTTGTTATATAAATTCAACTAAAAAATGTTGTGTAAATAAATCATTATCTATATATACAGTATGTCTAGTGTCAGTGTCTCACCGAAACACTGCCATCTGTTGCCAGCAATTGAAACTACATCTCTCTCACATTAGCTACCTTACTAGCTTTCGAAGCATTTCCTTCAAGCGGCTTTACTAGTTTCCTATATAAGGTAACATTACAGGTCATTTATGATGAATTTAAATGTTTGCTTGGAAATTTTCACAATCATTTTGACAAATTCACTTGGCACTCAAAGGGTTAATACAGCAATATTTATAAAAAATGCTATACTGTAGATGCACAAATATTGTTGATGTAAAAGTTGAAAGCGCCACTGGTTTAGTTACAGTATTACCATATGCTGGACTAGGTGATTCATCGCACCCTCCGGGCGCTCTTCACACAGTGGTAAGAAGGGGCTACGGCCGCACCCCTGGAGCAGTCTGGCCGCACCCCCCCCCTGGAGTAGTGGGTACGGCCGCACCCCCCCCCCCCGGAGCAGTGGGTATGCCCGCCCTCCCTCTCTCTTCCCTGCACAGTCCCCCCTCTCTCTCTCCCCTGTGCAGTCCTCTCTCTCTCTCTCCCCTGCGCAGTCCCCTCTCTCTCTCTCTCTCTCTCCCCTGCCGCAGTCCCCTGTCTCCCCTGCGCAGTCCCCCCTCTCTCCCCCTGCACAGTCCCCCCTCTCTCTCCCCTGCACAGTCCCCCCTCTCTCTCCCCTGCACAGTCCCCCCTCTCTCCCCCCTGCGCAGCCCCCCTCTACCCCCTGCGCAGTCCCCCCCCTCTACCCCCTGCGCAGTCCCCCCTCTCTCCCCCTGCGCAGTCCCCCCTCTCTCCCCCCTGCGCAGTCCCCCCTCTCCCCCCGCACTCCCTCTCCCCCCTGCGCAGTCCCCCCTCTCTCCCCCCTGCGCAGTCCCCCCCCTCTCTCCCCCTGCGCAGTCCCCCCTCTCTCCCCCCTGCGCAGTCCCCCCTCCCCCCCTCCCCCCTGCGCAGTCCCCCCTCTCTCCCCCTGGCCAGTCCCCCCTCTCTCCCCCCTGCGCAGTCCCCCCCTCTCTCCCCCCTGCGCAGTCCCCCCTCTCCTCCCCTGCGCAGTCCCCCCTCTCTCCCCCCCTGCGCAGTCCCCCCTCTCCCCTGCGCAGTCTCCCTCTCTCCCTCTCCCCTGCGCAGTCTCCCTCCATCTCCCTCTCTCCCTCTCCCCTGCGCAGTCCTCCTCTCTCTCCTCTCCCCTGCGCAGTCCCCCCTCTCTCTCTCTCCCCTGCGCAGTCCCCTTCTCTCTCTCTCCCTGCGCAGTCCCCTCCTCTCTCTCCCCTGCGCAGTCCCCCCCTCTCTCTCTCCCCTGCGCAGTCCCCCCTCTCTCCCCCCTGCGCAGTCCCCCCTCTCCCCCTGCGCAGAGTCCCCCCTCTCCCCCCTGCGCAGTCCCCCCTCTCCCCCCTGCGCAGTCCCCCCTCTCCCCCCTGCGCAGTCCCCCCTCTCCCCCTGCGCAGTCCCCCCTCTCCCCCCTGCGCAGTCCCCCCTCCTCCCCTGCGCAGTCCCCTCTCTCCCTCCGCTGCGCAGTCTCTCCCTCTCTCCTTCTGCCTGCGCAGTCCCCCCTCTCTCCCTCTGCCCTGCGCAGTCCCCCCTCTCTCTCTCCCCTGCGCAGTCCCCCCCCTCTCTCTCTCTCTCTCCCTGCGCAGTCCCCCTCTCTCTCTTTCCCCTGCGCAGTCCCCCTCTCTCTCTTTCCCCTGCGCAGTCCCCCCTCTCTCTCTTTCCCTTGCGCAGTCCCCCTCTCCCCCTGCGCAGTCCCCCCTCTCCCCCCTGCGCAGTCCCCCCCCTCCCCCCCTGCGCAGTCCCCCCCTCTCTCTCCCCTGCGCAGTCCCCCCTCTCTCCCCTGCGCAGTCCCCCCCTCTCTCCCCTGCGCAGTCCCCCCCTCTCTCCCCTGCGCAGTCCCCCCTCTCTCCCCTGCGCAGTCCCCCCCTCTCTCTCTTTCCCTGCGCAGTCCCCCCTCTCTCTCTTTCCCCTGCGCAGTCCCCCCTCTCTCTCTTTCCCCTGCGCAGTCCCCCCTCTCTCTCTTTCCCCTGCGCAGTCCCCCCTCTCCCCCCTGCGCAGTCCCCCCTCTCCCCCCTGCGCAGTCCCCCCTCTCCCCCTGCGCAGTCCCCCCTCTCCCCCCTGCGCAGTCCCCCCTCTCTCTCTCTTTCTCTCCCCTGCGCAGTCCCCCCTCTCTCTCCCCTGCGCTGTCCCCTTTACTAAAGCTTCTAAAAATGTAAAGATGGTGTTGCCCATACCAACCAGTCTGATTCTGTCTATTGTTTCTCTATTGCATTGTAGAAAATGATAGACAGATATGTTGTGTCAACTGTGCCGATGCCTGATCTACCTAAAGATTTTATTAACGCATCATTCTGTGTGTACCGGTGATCCGCCAATCGCCCGTGTACCCGTTGCGGGTGCCGCCGATGATTGACCGCCCAATGGGTGTGCGCATTTAGATCTTTCTGCAGATGTACCCCAGCTTAAGTGTTTATTCATTCAGGGGTGCCCCAGGGGTTCTGAACTAAATCCCCCAAATTTTTCCCCTTGCCTATTGGCTCCTCACAGGCCGTGAAGCGAAATTTGCAGTTGAACTATGAATAATTATTTCCCATATTGTATCGTGGACAATTGAATAGCGGCTTATTGAGACAAAAGCCCTGGGTTTTTTTTACAGCAAAAATGCGTTATTTCCGCTAATTGAATTCCCCGATTTGTTACATCATCTTCCAATGATCTAATTAAGAATCAAATAACCTGGATCCATTCTGAAGGCTGGTTTCGCGGTTCTGTGCCAGTAGAGCGCAGTGCGTCTGTAGAGCGCAGTGCCAGAATCTGATCTTTGGAAATGAGCGTTTTCCAACTAATCTCTTCCTCCGTCCCAGAACACAGAGCAGAACTTTTATTTTGCTTTTCTTTATTCATGATACGTCAATTATTATTATTATTATTATTTTAAAAACCTATCTGTCTGTAACCCAGCGGAGAGACTGGGGAATCGTATTTCTCCCGTAATGTAAAAGCCGGTTGACCTGCAGATTCATTCCGAATGCAGACTGCAAATGTGCCCAGTTTATTGGGAGATTTACAATAATTGAGTTCCGTGTTCTAATACAGTAGGCCAGCCGAGCAGCTTGGCATTTTATTATTGTGCAGTGAAAAACGACTCTCCCTTATGCCCTTCTTTCCCAGAGAACCGAAATGTTACATGTTCAGGGAAATGAGATACAAAGTACCGACTAAATTTAAAGAGATAAGAAGGTTAACGCTTTCCGGGCCCCCTCCTCCGATGCCGCTGTCCAGCTGGATCGTTACGGGCCGGGGTCCCAGACCACTTGTTTGCATTGAACTAGAAAAAACCTTCAGCATTCTGGACTGTGGACTAAATAAATAAATAATAACAAAAAATGACTAATGGGATGATTCAGACCTGCTCTTCTGAATTAGCGCATGTGCAGATCCCCCACAGCGAGCGACTAAGGCAAAATTTTAATTCCCCAGTGCGCTCGCTGCCTGATTGACAAGCAGGGGGGCATTCTGGGATGGACACCCGGCTTTTCTATTGGTGTGCCCACAAAAACAGTGGGCACACCCATAGAGAGGATGGGCAGATGCCAGCGACTACAGATGTGCCCCTGCCGCCTTGAGGTGGTCAGATGACGTCATAGTGGAAGTGATTTAACCCTTTAATGGCTTTAAATGCTGGAACTAGTTACGAGGCGGTCAATGATTCCCATTCTCAGGCCAGTTGGTGACAGGTGTGTCTTTGCCAGTGGAGCCTGCCTACAAAAATGCCAGGGCCGTATAGCGGTGGTCACAGGTACTGTAGGGGTGTGTGGCCTAATTGCAGAGGAGGGACAATGTCCCCATGCAAAAATAGAGATAATGAAAAATGTTTGCCCCCTTAGTAAGAGGCAGATCAGAGGGGGGGGGGGGGTGTAACAGACTAATACCCCTTTTAGACCAAAACGCCGGGTCGCACCCGGCTTTTTGGACCCTGGTTGAAGCCGGGTGCGACCCGGCATTTAGGGGCATTTACACCGGACGGGCTTAAACGCCCGCACCCCCCTCCCGCCCCTTCCCGGCGCTTGAAGATGACAGCGCAATGTCATCTTCAAGCGCCGATCAACGCCGCCGTACCCGGAACGCTGCTGGGGGCAGCCCAGCACTAAGGTAAGCTGTTAGGCTGCCCCCAGTCCCCGCGCGCACCCCCCCGCCATTGAACAGGAGGTGTATGGATGCCGCACACAGGCATCCGTTCACCTCCCTCCCCCGCCGCTGCTGTCTGCAGAGTATAGCAGACAGCAGCGCCGGCTGTCAGTGTCAGACTGACAATCATGTAAATGTAATTTGACAATTCATGTAAATGGGAGCCGGGTCATCCGACCCGGCGTTCCCATTTACACCGCCCTCTACCCAGGTCCTAGCCGTGTTCTACCCAGGTCAGGACCTGGGTAGAAGTCCCGTGTAAAGGGACACGGCGTTAGGGATTTACACCGCCGAAGATCCGGGTCTGACCCGCCGCTGACCCGGATTTTTCGGCGGTGTGTAAAAGGGGTATAAGGTGCCCCTAGTAACTTCAAAAACTGTGGGGCCCAGGTACTGGGAGCACGGTCATCAGAAGGAATGGCCACGGCCCTCCCAAAATAAAATGGTACGCACGGTGGTGGGTAACCGAGCTTTAGGGTGACCGTTAATAGGTTGAACACTAATGGTCAACATACATTTGGACGACATGGTCAATACATCGACACCGCATATGGTTGACGTGATTTTTTGATGCTTTGCTACTTTTTAAAACTTTTTTAGTTCTTTACCATCCATGTCCACTGTGATTGGAAATGGTAACGTGCTGAGCACAGGAAGGCATCATCGGGGTGAAGCGTTGCAATGATTGGGGGTCATGCTACAACGTTACCCCCCCCCCCTGAATAGTAATAAAAACCTCATGTTGATCTTATCACGTGTCAACCATTTTCATGTCAACCTGTTGCTCGTGTTGACATACCATGCAGCTCCAACAAGTCCCAGCCTAGATAATGAGGACCAGGTTGAAGTACTGTAGCTTATACTAACCTGCTTTAGGTACCATCAGTATCTAACCCCTGTACACGTGAGTTCACTGTACCGAGAAGGGTTTATAATTCCTCTTCTGCTTTTAGCTTTTGTTAATGGCCAATTTTTATATAAGTAGAAGTATGTAACACACTATAGTGTTTGGTGTGCTACAGTCTTCATCGTGTCAGCACCCAGTTTTCCTTGTGTCCAGAGAGATCGTAGAAGGACCCCCCCATTAGATGAGTTGTATCACCCGGTGCTCCTTTCCTGGCGACAAACTCTCTGTACCTTCTCCTTGGCAAACTGAGTCGGCGGAGGGGAATTATATAGGAAATAGACCGGTAAGTGCACATTAGCGCAATATAAAGTATTTGTTGGTGTTTTGATCAGCATGTGATCTTCCAGCCCAGACTCTTCTCTGGTGAAGTGATAAAGTGGATGGTGATAATGCACCAACCAATCAGCTCAGCTCCTAACTGCTGTGTTAGTCTGGCTTTGATAAAAGATGGCGCGCACGCCAATCTGCTCCCAACTGCCATTTTTCAAACCCAGCCTGAACATGGCATTTAGGAGTGGATTGTCTGGTGCGTTATGACCTTCCACTTTATCACTTCACCAGGCTTAATACCGCCGCTACTCCGTTCACTGCTGTGGCCGATATGGAGGGATAAGTTCTGTATATCACTGGTTGACCCGGATTGTCCTCGCGTTGAAGCAGCGTATGATATATGGTACCTGAACACTCCCGAAAATGCCAGAGATCCCAGAAGAGCCAATTTGTCCTGTGAAATATCCGCAGCCCCTTAGCAGGCGATATATGTGCTACACGCTCCTGGGTTTTTTGCTGTTGTATCTGTGCATGGAGCCTAATTAAAACCCAACATATTCACATCAACAGCCTCATTAAATTGTGTGCTTGAAACCAAACCGCGTCAATAAAAGCCAATAAATCTGTCCCTTATGGTTTATTAGCGAGCAGGCTGGCTGTGAGTGCGTTCAGCGCAGCTACGATTTATTACCGCCATACGTGCAATCGCGCTTTATGCTTATTTTGTTCGCTTTTATGTAAACACTCATTTAAATGTTCACATAAGAAATTCACGGTTTCCTCCCTGTAACCTTTCCCAGCACCTGGAAAGTACTTAAAAACCTAAAATGACTTGGTATAAAATTGTAATGTGTATTGTGCCTGACTGCAGACAACGGCGGTGCCGGAGAAATGATTATTACGATGATGATAATTACACAGGGAATCATTTAGCTACTTGTCAGGGCTGACAAATATTTGCCATTAAATGTCATTGTTTGTGGGAGAGCCATATATAGATTGTAATATCTTAATAGCGTACATGTCACCTACAGACCATGGAGACGGCTGTTTTGTGTTATTCGCTTCTATTCCTAACATTCTAAGGGTTCAAGTCTACGGCATGGGACACCCCCAAAACCAATGCAACCAAACCTCCCCAAGGCATCACACTAGAGGAGCAAGTGGTGTTAGAGACTACTGCAGGTATAAGGAGTGTTAGATAGACAAGAGCAGCTACTGCAGGTGTTAGATAGACAAGAGCAGCTACTGCAGGTGTTAGATAAGAGCAGCTACTGCATGTGTTAGAAGTATTAGATAGACAAGAGCAGCTACTGCATGTGTTAGAAGTATTAGATAGAGAAGAGCAGCTACTGCATGTGTTAGTAGTGTTAGATAGAGAAGAGCGGCTACGGCACATGTTAGTAGTGTTAGATAGAGAAGAGCGGCTACTGCATGTGTTAGTAGTGTTAGATAGAGAAGAGCGGCTACTGCACATGTTAGTAGTGTTAGATAGAGAAGATCGGCTACTGCAGGTGTTATCGGTGTTAATTATATAAGAGCAGCTACTGCAGGTGTTAGGAGTGTTCGATAGAGAAGAGCAGCTACTGCAGGCGTTAGGAATGTTAGATAGATTAGAGCAGCTACTGCATGTGTTAGATAAGAGCACCTACTGCATGTTAGGAGTGTTATCTAGATAGGAGCAGTTACTGCAGGTGTTAGGTAGAGAAGAGCAGCTACTGCATGTTATGAGTGTTATATAGATAGGAGCAGTTACTGCATGTGTTAGGAGCAGTTACTGCATGTGTTAGGAGTGTTATATAGATAGGAGCAGATACTGCAAGTGTTAGATAGATAGGAGCAGCTACTGCATGTGTTAGGAGTGTTATATAGATAGAAGCAGCTACTGCAGGTGTTAGGAGTGTTACATAGATAAGAGCAGCTGCTGCATGTGTTAGGAGTGTTATATAGAGAAGAGCAGCTACTGCATGTGCTAGTAGTGTTATATAGATAGGAGCAGCTACTGCATGTGTTAGGAGTGTTATATAGAGAAGAGCAGCTACTGCAGGTGTTAGATAGAGAAGAGCAGCTACTGCAGGCGTTAGATAGAGAAGAGCAGCTACTGCATGTGTTAGATAGAGAAGAGCAGCTACTGCAGGCGTTAGATAGAGAAGAGCAGCTACTGCATGTGTTAGATAGAGAAGAGCAGCTACTGCATGTGTTAGGTAGAGAAGAGCAGCTACTGCATGTGTTAGGTAGAGAAGAGCAGCTACTGCAGGTGTTAGGTAAGAGCAGCTACTGCATGTTAGGAGTGTTAGATAGATAGGAGCAGTTATTGCAGGTGTTATCAGTGTTAAATAGATAAGAGCAGCTACTGCATGTGTTAGGAGTGTTATATAGATAAGAGCAGCTACTGCATGTGTTAGGAGTGTTATATAGATAGAAGCAGCTACTGCAGGTGTTAGGAGTGTTACATAGATAAGAGCAGCTGCTGCATGTGTTAGATAGATAGGAGCAGCTACTGCATGTGTTAGGAGTGTTATATAGAGAAGAGCAGCTACTGCATGTTAGGAGTGTTATATAGATAAGAGCAGCTACTGCATGTGCTAGTAGTGTTAGATAGAGAAGAGCAGCTACTGCATGTGTTAGATAGAGAAGAGCAGCTACTGCAGGCGTTAGATAGAGAAGAGCAGCTACTGCATGTGTTAGATAAAGAGCAGCTACTGCATGTGTTAGATAGAGAAGAGCAGCTACTGCATGTGTTAGATAGAGAAGAGCAGCTACTGCATGTGTTAGGAGTGTTATATAGATAAGAGCAGCTACTGCATGTGTTAGGAGTGTTATATAGATAGAAGCAGCTACTGCAGGTGTTAGGAGTGTTACATAGATAAGAGCAGCTGCTGCATGTGTTAGATAGATAGGAGCAGCTACTGCATGTGTTAGGAGTGTTATATAGAGAAGAGCAGCTACTGCATGTTAGGAGTGTTATATAGATAAGAGCAGCTACTGCATGTGCTAGTAGTGTTAGATAGAGAAGAGCAGCTACTGCATGTGTTAGATAGAGAAGAGCAGCTACTGCAGGCGTTAGATAGAGAAGAGCAGCTACTGCATGTGTTAGATAAAGAGCAGCTACTGCATGTGTTAGATAGAGAAGAGCAGCTACTGCATGTGTTAGATAGAGAAGAGCAGCTACTGCATGTGTTAGGTAGAGAAGAGCAGCTACTGCATGTGTTAGGTAGAGAAGAGCAGCTACTGCAGGCGTTAGGTAAGAGCAGCTACTGCAGGTGGTAGTGTTATATAAAGAAGAGCAGCTACTGCATGTTAGGAGTGTTAGATAGATAGGAGCAGTTATTGCAGGTGTTATCAATGTTAAATAGATAAGAGCAGCTCCTGCATGTGTTAGGAGTGTTATATAGATAAGAGCAGCTCCTGCATGTGTTAGAAGTGTTATATAGATAAGAGCAGCTACTGCATGTGTTAGGAGTGTTAAATAGAGAAGAGCGGCTACTGCATGTGTTAGGAGTGTTAAATAGAGAAGAGCGGCTACTGCATGTGTTTAGGTAAAGAAGAGCAGCTACTGCATGTTAGGAGTATTAGATAGATAAGAGCAGCTACTGCATGTGTTAGTAGTGTTAGATAGAGAAGAGCGGCTACTGCACTTGTTAGTAGTGTTAGATAGAGAAGAGCGGCTACTGCAGGTGTTAGTAGTGTTAGATAGAGAAGAGCGGCTACTGCACTTGTTAGTAGTGTTAGATAGAGAAGAGCGGCTACTGCAGGTGTTAGGAGTGTTAGGTAGATTAGAGCAGCTACTGCATGTTAGGAGTGTTATATAGAAAGGAGCAGTTACTGCAGGTGTTAGGTAGAGAGGAGCAGCTACTGCATGTTATGAGTGTTATATAGATAGGAGCAGTTACTGCATGTGTTAGGAGTGTTATATAGATAGGAGCAGTTACTGCATGTGTTAGGAGTGTTATATAGATAGGAGCAGTTACTGCATGTGTTAGGAGTGTTATATAGATAGGAGCAGCTACTGCATGTGTTAGATAGATAGGAGCAGTTACTGCAGGTGTTAGGAGTGTTATATAGATAAGAGCAGCTACTGCATGTGTTAGGAGTGTTATATAGATAGGAGCAGCTACTGCATGTTAGGAGTGTTATATAGAAAGGAGCAGTTACTGCAGGTGTTAGGTAGAGAGGAGCAGCTACTGCATGTTATGAGTGTTATATAGATAGGAGCAGTTACTGCATGTGTTAGGAGTGTTATATAGATAGGAGCAGTTACTGCATGTGTTAGGAGTGTTATATAGATAGGAGCAGCTACTGCATGTGTTAGATAGATAGGAGCAGTTACTGCAGGTGTTAGGAGTGTTATATAGATAGAAGCAGCTGCTGCATGTGTTAGGAGTGTTATATAGATAAGAGCAGCTACTGCAGGTGTAAGGAGTGTTACATAGATAAGAGCAGCTGCTGCATGTGTTAGGAGTGTTAGATAGATAGGAGCAGCTACTGCAGGTGTTAGGAGTATTAGATAGATAAGAGCGGCTACTGCAGGTGTTAGTAGTGTTAGATAGAGAAGAGCGGCTACTGCACTTGTTAGTAGTGTTAGATAGAGAAGAGCGGCTACTGCAGGTGTTAGTAGTGTTAGATAGAGAAGAGCGGCTACTGCACTTGTTAGTAGTGTTAGATAGAGAAGAGCGGCTACTGCAGGTGTTAGGAGTGTTAGGTAGATTAGAGCAGCTACTGCATGTTAGGAGTGTTATATAGAAAGGAGCAGTTACTGCAGGTGTTAGGTAGAGAGGAGCAGCTACTGCATGTTATGAGTGTTATATAGATAGGAGCAGTTACTGCATGTGTTAGGAGTGTTATATAGATAGGAGCAGTTACTGCATGTGTTAGGAGTGTTATATAGATAGGAGCAGTTACTGCATGTGTTAGGAGTGTTATATAGATAGGAGCAGCTACTGCATGTGTTAGATAGATAGGAGCAGTTACTGCAGGTGTTAGGAGTGTTATATAGATAAGAGCAGCTACTGCATGTGTTAGGAGTGTTATATAGATAGGAGCAGCTACTGCATGTGTTAGGAGTGTTATATAGATAAGAGCAGCTCCTGCATGTGTTAGAAGTGTTATATAGATAAGAGCAGCTACTGCATGTGTTAGGAGTGTTAAATAGAGAAGAGCGGCTACTGCATGTGTTAGGAGTGTTAAATAGAGAAGAGCGGCTACTGCATGTGTTTAGGTAAAGAAGAGCAGCTACTGCATGTTAGGAGTATTAGATAGATAAGAGCAGCTACTGCATGTGTTAGTAGTGTTAGATAGAGAAGAGCGGCTACTGCACTTGTTAGTAGTGTTAGATAGAGAAGAGCGGCTACTGCAGGTGTTAGTAGTGTTAGATAGAGAAGAGCGGCTACTGCACTTGTTAGTAGTGTTAGATAGAGAAGAGCGGCTACTGCAGGTGTTAGGAGTGTTAGGTAGATTAGAGCAGCTACTGCATGTTAGGAGTGTTATATAGAAAGGAGCAGTTACTGCAGGTGTTAGGTAGAGAGGAGCAGCTACTGCATGTTATGAGTGTTATATAGATAGGAGCAGTTACTGCATGTGTTAGGAGTGTTATATAGATAGGAGCAGTTACTGCATGTGTTAGGAGTGTTATATAGATAG
>NC_139224.1:172474098-172659098 GCF_055691185.1 Crinia signifera | reverse complement strand
GCAAATGCCAGAAGGGCCGATGGCCTTGTGGGCCGATTTTTGTGCAGCTACTCCCCCAGCTCTTGCACGCTGGTTTTGTCCCTGCGTAACAAGGTGTGAAAATAATCTGCTTATTATTATCTGCTTATTATAAGCAGCAAAGTTCCGTGGACCAACCGCTTCCTCCCCGCCCAGCCCGTCATCAAGCTGCGCTAACGAGTGATGTCACCGCTGGACCAGACCGGAGGGAGACGCGGCTTCCATATAACTGCCGCCAGCTCCTTCCACAGTCTTCAGCCTCCCTCCCCGCATTAGAGGTAGGGAGTTTAAACATGTTTTAACTCCCGACTTACTGTTATTATAGAAAATGTCAGCTGCCTGGAGCAGCTACACTCGCTGTTCCCGGCCGGTCTGCGAGGGATCATTAACATAGTGTAGGGTATAAAGGTATCAGTAGTGTAGTGTAGGGACTGATCTTATATGTGGAGGGGCTATATGCTGAATAATTATCTGTGAGTGGGACATATGTGCTGTATTATATGTGGGGGGGACCTATGTTCTGTATTATATGTGGAGCGGCTATGGGATGTATAATTATCTGTGGTGGGACCTATGGGCTGTATTATATGTGGAGGGGCTATGTGCTGTTATGCTGTATATACTGTGTAATGGGCATAACGGTGTGTGCCACAAGGTGTAATGCTACTTTTTGTGATGCCACGCCTCCTTTTCACAGCGCAGCTTTGCCGCGCAAGGGTCCCGCCTACTAATGGTGGGCCTGTGTGCTCAAAAATGCCAGGGCCTATTTCTGGTCCCAGTCCGGCCCTGAGTATGTATGTATGTATGTATGTATGTATGTGAGAAGCAGTGTATGTAGGACCTGTATATATGAGAGCGGCAGTGTATGGATATATATATACAGTATGAGAGACAATGAAATACAAAAGAGAGAATGTGTGTAAAGGGGGAGAAATAAAGATTGAAATGCCAATATGAGAGATTAGATAAATACATAGTTCTACCCCTCTGCAACAGATGGAAGCACCGCAAGTGGACTGTATTGGTATACAGTCCTGGTGACCCCACCACCCACACTGCCCCACCAGCCAGCACTCGGGACACACAGAGTTTTACTAGAGGATAGCTATTGAAATAAAAATCTTCCCTATTACAATGCTTGCACTTTTTCATTTGGTGTTTGGTTCGGTGGGTCCAGCCCTATTACAATGCTTGTAATTATTTTTTGGGGTTTGGTGCGGGCAGAGGGGGCTGGGAGGTGGTGATCAATGGATTTGTACCAATGACTGAACAAAACAAATCAATGCCCAAAAGCACTAGCTGCTCAGTACAAATAACCATATCCATATAGGAGCTATCTACTTTATTGTATTGGAAAGAGAACTGTATTTTTAAGTGGACATTGACAATAGAATACAATTTTCATTTTGTGTTAAGCCGATTAAAAGGTTTTTAATTGTTATTGACTGTTTTGGAATGACTCGTCTCACTATTGGTGTTTGTCAAGATTAGAAAACATTGCTATACATATAGCATAAATTACTTTGCTGAGTGATGGTTTGAAGCTCAGGTGTCACAAGATGGGTTATATAGCATAAATGTGCTGATGGTGTGACGCTCAGGTGTCACAGGATGGGTTATATAGCATAAATGTGCTGATGGTGTGACGCTCAGGTGTCACAGGATGGGTTATATAGCATAAATGTGCTGATGGTGTGACGCTCAGGTGTCACAGGATGGGTTATATAGCATAAATGTGCTGATGGTGTGACGCTCAGGTGTCACAAGATGGTTATATAGCATAAATGTGCTGATGGTGTGACGCTCAGGTGTCACAAGATGGTTATATAGCATAAATGTGCTGATGGTGTGACGCTCAGGTGTCACAGGATGGTTATATAGCATAAATGTGCTGATGGTGTGACGCTCAGGTGTCACAGGATGGTTATATAGCATAAATGTGCTGATGGTGTGACGCTCAGGTGTCACAAGATGGTTATATAGCATAAATGTGCTGATGGTGTGACGCTCAGGTGTCACAAGATGGGTTATATAGCATAAATGTGCTGATGGTGTGACGCTCAGGTGTCACAAGATGGTTATATAGCATAAATGTGCTGATGGTGTGACGCTCAGGTGTCACAGGATGGGTTATATAGCATAAATGTGCTGATGGTGTGACGCTCAGGTGTCACAAGATGGGTTATATAGCATAAATGTGCTGATGGTGTGACGCTCAGGTGTCACAAGATGGTTATATAGCATAAATGTGCTGATGGTGTGACGCTCAGGTGTCACAGGATGGGTTATATAGCATAAATGTGCTGATGGTGTGACGCTCAGGTGTCACAGGATGGTTATATAGCATAAATGTGCTGATGGTGTGACGCTCAGGTGTCACAAGATGGTTATATAGCATAAATGTGCTGATGGTGTGACGCTCAGGTGTCACAAGATGGTTATATAGCATAAATGTGCTGATGGTGTGACGCTCTCAGGTGTCACAGGATGGGTTATATAGCATAAATGTGCCGATGGTGTGATGCTCAGGTGTCACAAGATGGTTATATAGCATAAATGTGCTGATGGTGTGATGCTCAGGTGTCACAAGATGGTTATATAGCATAAATGTGCTGATGGTGTGACGCTCAGGTGTCACAGGATGGGTTATATAGCATAAATGTGCTGATGGTGTGACGCTCAGGTGTCACAAGATGGGTTATATAGCATAAATGTGCTGATGGTGTGACGCTCAGGTGTCACAGGATGGGTTATATAGCATAAATGTGCTGATAGTGTGATGCTCCGGTTTCACAAGATGGTTATATAGCATAAATGTGCTGATGGTGTGACGCTCCGGTGTCACAAGATGGGTTATATAGCATAAATGTGCTGATGGCGTGACGCTCCGGTGTCACAAGATGGATTATAAAGCATAAATGTGCTGATGGCGTGACGCTCCGGTGTCACAAGATGGATTATATAGCATAAATGTGCTGATGGTGTGACGCTCAGGTGTCACAAGATGGATTATATAGCATAAATGTGCTGATGGCGTGACGCTCAGTTGTCACAAGATGGGTTATATAGCATAAATGTGCCGATGGTGTGACGCTCTCAGGTGTCACAAGATGGTTATATAGCATAAATGTGCTGATGGCTTGACGCTCAGGTGTCACAAGATGGGTTATATAGCATAAATGTGCTGATGGTGTGACGCTCAGGTGTCACAAGATGGTTATATAGCATAAATGTGCTGATGGTGTGACGCTCCGGTGTCACAGGATGGATTATATAGCATAAATCTGCTGATGGTGTGACGCTCAGGTGTCACAGGATGGATTATATAGCATAAATGTGCTGATGGTGTGACGCTCAGGTGTCACAAGATGGTTATAGAGCATAAATGTGCTGATGGTGTGACGCTCAGGTGTCACAAGATGGTTATAGAGCATAAATGTGCTGATGGCGTGACGCTCCGGTGTCACAAGGGGGATTATATAGCATAAATGTGCTAATGGTGTGACGCTCAGGTGTCACAAGATGGATTATATAGCATAAATGTGCTGATGGCGTGATGCTCAGTTGTCACAAGATGGGTTATATAGCATAAATGTGCCGATGGTGTGACGCTCAGGTGTCACAAGATGGGTTATATAGCATAAATGTGCTGATGGCTTGACGCTCAGGTGTCACAAGATGGGTTATATAGCATAAATGTGCTGATGGTGTGACGCTCAGGTGTCACAAGATGGGTTATATAGCATAAATGTGCTGATGGTGTGACGCTCCGGTGTCACAGGATGGTTTATATAGCATAAATGTGCTGATGGTGTGACGCTCAGGTGTCACAAGATGGGTTATATAGCATAAATGTGCTGATGGTGTGACGCTCAGGTGTCACAAGATGGGTTATATAGCATAAATGTGCTGATGGTGTGACGCTCCGGGGGCACAGGATGGTTTATATAGCATAAATGTGCTGATGGCGTGACGCTCAGGTGTCACAAGATGGGTTATATAGCATAAATGTGCTGATGGTGTGACGCTCAGGTGTCACAAGATGGATTATATAGCATAAATGTGCTGATGGTGTGACGCTCCGGTGTCACAAGATGGATTATATAGCATAAATGTGCTGATGGTGTGACCCTCAGGTGTCACAGGATGGGTTATATAGCATAAATGTGCTGATGGTGTGGCGCTCAGGTGTCAGAGGATGGTTATATAGCATTAATGTGCTGATGGTGTGACGCTCAGGTGTCACAGGATGGATTATATAGCATAAATGTGCTGATGGTGTGACGCTCAGGTGTCACAAGATGGTTATAGAGCATAAATGTGCTGATGGTGTGACACTCAGGTGTCACAAGATGGTTATAGAGCATAAATGTGCTGATGGCGTGACGCTCCGGTGTCACAAGGGGGATTATATAGCATAAATGTGGTAATGGTGTGACGCTCAGGTGTCACAAGATGGATTATATAGCATAAATGTGCTGATGGTGTGACGCTCAGGTGTCACAGGATGGTTATATAGCATAAATGTGCTGATGGCGTGACGCTCCGGTGTCACAAGATGGATTATATAGCATAAATGTGCTGATGGTGTGACGCTCCGGTGTCACAAGATGGATTATATAGCATAAATGTGCTGATGGTGTGACGCTCTGGTGTCACAAGATGCCCTTCAGGTGTCACAAGGTGGATTATATACTGTATCATAAACGTGCTGATTGTTTGTAGCTCAGGTGTCACCATTTTGACCTTTTAAATTAAAATGTGCCCTCGCGAGTGAAAAATGTGCCCTCGCGATTGAAAAATGTGCCCTTCCTGTGGTCAGCACCCTGCCCTAAAAAAATTCTAGAGTGAACACTAGAGTGTTATATAGATAGGAGCAGCTACTGCATGTGTTAGGAGTGTTATATAGAGAAGAGCAGCTACTGCAGGTGTTAGATAGAGAAGAGCAGCTACTGCAGGCGTTAGATAGAAAAGAGCAGCTACTGCAGGTGTTAGATAGAGAAGAGCAGCTACTGCAGGCGTTAGATAGAAAAGAGCAGCTACTGCATGTGTTAGATAGAGAAGAGCAGCTACTGCATGTGTTAGAGAAGAGCAGCTACTGCATGTGTTAGATAGAGAAGAGCAGCTACTGCATGTGTTAGATAGAGAAGAGCAGCTACTGCATGTGTTAGATAGAGAAGAGCAGCTACTGCATGTGTTAGATAGAGAAGAGCAGCTACTGCATGTGTTAGGTAGAGAAGAGCAGCTACTGCAGGTGGTAGTGTTATATAAAGAAGAGCAGCTACTGCAGGTGGTAGTGTTATATAAAGAAGAGCAGCTACTGCATGTTAGGAGTGTTAGATAGATAGGAGCAGTTATTGCAGGTGTTATCAGTGTTAAATAGATAAGAGCAGCTACTGCATGTGTTAGGAGTGTTAAATAGAGAAGAGCGGCTACTGCATGTGTTAGGAGTGTTAAATAGAGAAGAGCGGCTACTGCATGTGTTAGGTAAAGAAAAGCAGCTACTGCATGTTAGGAGTATTAGATAGAGAAGAGCGGCTACTGCAGGTGTTTGGAGTGTTAGGATAAGGGCAGCTACTGCAGGTGTTAGGAGTGTTAGATAGAGAAGAGCAGCTACTGCAGGTGTTAGTAGTGTTAGATAGAGAAGAGCGGCTACTGCAGGTGTTAGGAGTGTTAGGTAGAGAAGAGCAGCTACTGCATGTGTTAGGTAGAGAAGAGCAGCTACTGCAGGTGTTAGGAGTGTTAGGTAGAGAAGAGCAGCAACTGCATGTTAGGAGTGTTATATAGATAGGAGCAGTTACTGCATGTGTTAGCAGTGTTAGGTAGAGAAGCGCAGCTACTGCATGTGTTAGATAGAGAAGAGCAGCTACTGCATGTGTTAGGTAGAGAAGAGCAGCTACTGCATGTGTTAGGTAGAGAAGAGCAGCTACTGCATGTGTTAGGTAGAGAAGAGCAGCTACTGCAGGTGGTAGTGTTATATAAAGAAGAGCAGCTACTGCAGGTGGTAGTGTCATATAAAGAAGAGCAGCTACTGCATGTTAGGAGTGTTAGATAGAGAAGGGCAGCTACTGCAGGTGTTAGTAGTTTTAGATAGAGAAGAGCAGCTACTGCAGGTGTTAGGAGGAGTGTTAGATAGAGAAGAGCGGCTACTGCATGTGTTAGATAAGAGCAGCTACTGCAGGTGTAAGGAGTGTTAGATAGAGAAGGGCAGCTACTGCAGGTGTTAGTAGTTTTAGATAGAGAAGAGCAGCTACTGCATGTGTTAGATAAGAGCAGTTACTGCAGGTGTTAGGAGGAGTGTTAGATAGAGAAGAGTGGCTACTGCATGTGTTAGATAAGAGCAGCTACTGCAGGTGTTAGGAGTGTTAGATAGAGAAGGGCAGCTACTGCAGGTGTTAGTAGTTTTAGATAGAGAAGAGCAGCTACTGCAGGTGTTAGGAGGAGTGTTAGATAGAGAAGAGCGGCTACTGCATGTGTTAGGAGTGTTAGATAAGAGCAGTTACTGCAGGTGTTAGGAGGAGTGTTAGATAGAGAAGAGCGGCTACTGCATGTGTTAGATAAGAGCAGCTACTGCAGGTGTTAGGAGGAGTGTAAGATAGAGAAGAGCGGCTACTGCATGTGTTAGGAGTGTTAGATAAGAGCAGTTACTGCAGGTGTTAGGAGGAGTGTTAGATAGAGAAGAGCGGCTACTGCATGTGTTAGATAAGAGCAGCTACTGCAGGTGTTAGGAGGAGTGTAAGATAGAGAAGAGCGGCTACTGCATGTGTTAGGAGTGTTAGATAAGAGCAGTAACTGCAGGTGTTAGGAGGAGTGTTAGATAGAGAAGAGCGGCTACTGCATGTGTTAGATAAGAGCAGCTACTGCAGGTGTTAGGAGGAGTGTAAGATAGAGAAGAGCAGCTACTGCAGGTGTTAGATAGAGAAGAGCAGCTACTGCAGGTGTTAGGAGTGGTAGATAGAGAAGAGCAGCTACTGCAGGTGTTAGGAGGAGTGTTAGATAGAGAAGAGCGGCTACTGCATGTGTTAGGAGTGTTAGATAAGAGCAGTTACTGCAGGTGTTAGGAGGAGTGTTAGATAGAGAAGAGCGGCTACTGCATGTGTTAGATAAGAGCAGCTACTGCAGGTGTTAGGAGGAGTGTAAGATAGAGAAGAGCGGCTACTGCATGTGTTAGGAGTGTTAGATAAGAGCAGTTACTGCAGGTGTTAGGAGGAGTGTTAGATAGAGAAGAGCGGCTACTGCATGTGTTAGATAAGAGCAGCTACTGCAGGTGTTAGGAGGAGTGTAAGATAGAGAAGAGCGGCTACTGCATGTGTTAGGAGTGTTAGATAAGAGCAGTAACTTGGCTACTGCATGTGTTAGGAGTGTTAGATAAGAAGTAAACTGCCAGTGTTAGAGAGTGTTAGATGAGAAGAGCGGCTACTGCATGTGTCCACTCTGGCGTGTGGCTACTGCATGTGTTAGGAGTGTTAGATAAGAGCAGTAACTGCAGGTGTTAGGAGGAGTGTTAGATAGAGAAGAGCGGCTACTGCATGTGTTAGATAAGAGCAGCTACTGCAGGTGTTAGGAGGAGTGTAAGATAGAGAAGAGCGGCTACTGCATGTGTTAGGAGTGTTAGATAAGAGCAGTAACTGCAGGTGTTAGGAGGAGTGTTAGATAGAGAAGAGCGGCTACTGCATGTGTTAGATAAGAGCAGCTACTGCAGGTGTTAGGAGGAGTGTAAGATAGAGAAGAGCAGCTACTGCAGGTGTTAGATAGAGAAGAGCAGCTACTGCAGGTGTTAGGAGTGGTAGATAGAGAAGAGCAGCTACTGCAGGTGTTAGGAGGAGTGTTAGATAGAGAAGAGCGGCTACTGCATGTGTTAGGAGTGTTAGATAAGAGCAGTTACTGCAGGTGTTAGGAGGAGTGTTAGATAGAGAAGAGCGGCTACTGCATGTGTTAGATAAGAGCAGCTACTGCAGGTGTTAGGAGGAGTGTAAGATAGAGAAGAGCGGCTACTGCATGTGTTAGGAGTGTTAGATAAGAGCAGTTACTGCAGGTGTTAGGAGGAGTGTTAGATAGAGAAGAGCGGCTACTGCATGTGTTAGATAAGAGCAGCTACTGCAGGTGTTAGGAGGAGTGTAAGATAGAGAAGAGCGGCTACTGCATGTGTTAGGAGTGTTAGATAAGAGCAGTAACTGCAGGTGTTAGGAGGAGTGTTAGATAGAGAAGAGCGGCTACTGCATGTGTTAGATAAGAGCAGCTACTGCAGGTGTTAGGAGGAGTGTAAGATAGAGAAGAGCAGCTACTGCAGGTGTTAGATAGAGAAGAGCAGCTACTGCCGGTGTTAGGAGTTTATTGAAGAAAAATATAATTATGTGAAAAATGTAATCTATGTAAAAATTAAACAATAAAAGTGCTATACAGTACTAAAATAAGTGTTCTATTTTGATGTCCTGAAGCAGCCCGGCTACATCAATTCAGGGGTACCCAAATCCCGCCCATAAAAATCACCTCACACCTTACATATTGTATAAATTTATAAGTCTTAATGCTGGCCACACATCAGACCAACTTTCCCCCCAACCATCCAACTAGTTGGTTGGATGGAATAAAAACCTGGTACTGGATGTGAGCAAATTGTTTCCCAAATCTGAAAATGGACAACGGTCACTCAGACAATGTCCTGTAGTTGGACCTATTTGATTTAAAGCGTTTCACTGAATGTTTCTGTCCATTCTCCTGAGTTTGTGAGCAAATAGCTTATTGGCATTTAGGTACATTTACTGAGATGCCAGTTCTATTGAAATTAGGTTGTTGCCCATAGCAACCAGTGACTTTTATACCATCATGTATCTTCTGTTTTATTTCATCTTTCCTTACCTGTCCAATATTGTGGCCTCTGGTGACCTCACTAACTTTGCTCTTCTGCTGGGTCTCTGTAAAGTCCTCTGTGAATTCCCATTTCCATGTACAATACTCTCAACAACGCTCTGTACAAAGCCCCCCCCCCCCCCCCCTTCTACTTCTCTGAGTTGGTCAGGAAATCCTCCATATCCTTCTACACCCCTACTGTGTACTGCCAATGGCCAACCCCCCCCCGCATCACTCCTATAGAATCCCGTACACCGGGCTGTGTAGGACATGGCGCCAACCTGACCACTCTCTTCCTCGACCTCCAGTCTTCCAAGCGCTCTCCTGAGAACTTGCTTTTCTGGGTTTGTGTATCCAGCTGATAGATCTACAGTGTCTACATAGTCCATCAATCGGTCAACATGCGACAGGGCCACAAGGTTGACATGATTTTTTCACAATAGTGCCCAAAGCATGGCGGCCGAAGCATTAGACCATGGGTCCTCAAACTGCGGCCCTCCAGATGTTGTGAAACTACAAATCCCAGCATGCCTTGCCACAGTTTTAACACTCCCTTATAGCAAAACTGTGGCAATGCATGCTGGGATTTGTAGTTTCACAACATCTGGAGGGCCGCAGTTTGAGGACCCATGCATTAGACTAATTGAGGGTCAATATTGTCAGGTGTCGACATTAACAAAAGTTTTTTGAAACCTCATGTCAACCTTTTGAATGTTGACCTTTTGACCCTGTCAACCAGGCCGCGCCAATGCCGTCCACTTGCTTCCGGCGTTACCCCCACACCTGGCCGTCGGACCACATTTTGGAGGCACCCCTGCCTCCGGCCTCACTCCCAGCCGCACCTCTCACCATTTCATATGTAAGTTAATGTGCAGCACAGCCGCTTTGCGGAGCAGGGATTTATATTTTTAATTAGGCATTCCTGCTGTCGATCCATCCATCCATAACCCTGTGCTTGTAGACACTGTCCATCCTAAATCCACCTCCTCCTCCCGCTCTATCACCCCTATTGTGTCTGCTGGTTCCCCTACATCTGTTATCTATAAGGAGCAGCGTCCTCCTGGCCTTGTGTCTGTATGTTCTGCTTTGTGTCTCGGTGTAATTGCTGCTTTCTGTGATCTCTTGTACGGTGTCTCTGCGCACTTGTCCTTAGACGTACCTGTATGATGTACAGTAACTGGCTCGTTCCCATGCTAATTTGTTGTGTTTTGTGTATTGCTGACTGTACATGGCTGCGGTGTCTGGCACCTCCATAAATCAGTGTTGATGTGAGATCATTATTGTATTTTTTCTGCTGTAGAGCACTATCCCTTGGTCGGATTCGTCTATCCTTTGGAGCTCTCCTGCTGTGTGGTCAGGTAGCGCGGCGCCTGCAGAGAGCGAAGGCTGGAAACAGCTCATTGGAGTTAATGCTGGAGTATTCGGTATGCCCCAGAGCTATATAGCCCCGCCAGCTATGCGTAATGTAGTCAGGATTGTAGCGGGAGTGTGGGGCTGTGTAAGATCCCTACGTCCGCTCCGGATAAGACGAGAGACCAATGTAGCTTATGTTTTATAAGCAGCATATTTAAAACAGAAACTGATTAAGGAGGTCAGCACCTGTCCTTCATCATAGCTGGCCCTCGGGCTCTTTTATTAATGTCTGCAGCCTCCGCTAAGCTGTGGTCTGTAGGATTCCATCTACATGGCACGTCTGTTTTGTATCTCCGGGCGATGAAAAGAAATCTGCCTTGAAGATGATGATATTGATTGAAAGTTGAGTTCTCTTTCAAATAAACATGGATGTACAGTAGCCTGGCGTCCGACAGACGCGATCTGCTGAGTAGCGGGTGTTTCCTTTCCTTTCTCGCAGGGTTTGGTCTGCGCAACCTGCAGAATAATATGCATGAGCATTGGCGTCGGGTATCGGCACTCACAGAAGTGCTGCGGCTGAAGCACACGCCTGTGCGGATTTCTGCCCGTAACATGAATTAGTCTGCGGCGACTTCTGAGCCAGAACCTCCACTGACCAAATGCTGGAAAAGGGTTCATCGCTGAAAGCCATTGTGGGCCTGATTCAGATCTGCGCACAGGCGGGGCTGTCCATTAATGCATCCAGCAATGAAAAGAGATGAGATATGGACAGGGAAGACATCGCCCATAGCACCTTTGATATAGCATTTATTAATTACATTCTATAAAATGATAGGTAGAAGCTGATTGGTTCTTATAGATCATTTATCCAATGGTCCAGTTCTCTCCTCTCTCCACTGCTTCATTCATTCAACCCATAGGGGCACATGTACTAAGCTTCGGAGAGCAATAAAGTAGCTGGAGATAAAGTCTGTCAGCTCCTAACTGTCCGTGTTCTAATGCAGCCTGTAACAAGGACAAAAGTTTGACGGTAGAAAAGACCAACAGGTACAAAGTCTGCACATAAATGGTCATATGTAACGGACATACGTTTTTAACCATTTCACAAAGTTAATTTGCAATCACCCAACATCTGATGAAACCCACCCCCATGTGCAGCTGTGGTGTAAGCCTTGACTGACTAGGCGCTGCGAAAGACCGCGGGGAGATCGGGACGGGACAGGGAGCCGCGTGCCGCCCACTCAGTCTGTAATATTTCTATATCAGGACCACAATGGCTACATCTTATTTCATAACACCGTTGTCCTGTCACTAGGAGATCATGATGACACTGCTTCAGCGGGTTGTTACTAAGAACGCGCGTGTAAACCCATGCTGGTAGGAAGCGTGCACAGATAATGATACAGCGGGTACACACTACATGATACGCGTGATAATATCGTTTAACGTTATCCTGCAGATCCGCGCTAATGTCACATTCTCCTGTTTTACACGGACTCCATGCTGTCCTCATTAGTTGTAAATAGAAACGGTGCCCTCAGTGCTGATCAAGGCCGGCGCTGGCATCACATACCCTCCCTGGAAACAACTGGGCACGCTTGCGGTTTCTCTGGCACACCCAGAAAACTGAAGATAACTACCCAGAAATAGCAGCTTTCTCTGACTCAGAGCGACAGGGTTGCGAATGGGTTCATTCTTTTTTGTTGCTGTTTGGTATCACACATGCGTACTGCAACTCGTGCGTATGTGCAGTCTTTCGGTAATTGTCCGGCTTGCGAATTCGCACAACAGCAATTAACTCTGAATCGGGCCTATACTCTTTTTCCCTGTGTGCCCTGTATGTGAGCAAGCCGTTCACTTTAAGAGACTCAAATATAAATCCTGCAGAACTCTGCTGCTTAAGATACAGATATGATCAGAGATATTGTAGCCCGCAGCATCTGTGGTGTCTTTAGCTTCATATAATTACTTTCATCTCTCTTTCATAACATTGGAATTGATATTTAGCTCATGCATCATTTGCTTTGGAAAAATTGCACTTTTAGATGGAAAGCTTTGAAAGCAGCGCAGACCGCCGCCCTCATCTTGCGTTATTATTGCTGGGAGACATCGCTGCAGAGTGCTCGGGACCGGGGACTACATCAAACAGCGCCGTTTGGCATCTGTGTGTTATCTGCTCAGATAAATATTTGCAAAACTAATAACAGTCGGAGCTCCAAATTTTTATTTGAGTTAATTACTTGCAGCAGAGAAGAACGCAGATCGATGTGTGATGAATACAGATAATTAGAGGCCGCGCTGCTGGACACGGCGGATCGTCGTTCTCATTTTGTGTGATTATTGTGTATCTGTAACTTACGCACAGCGGAGACGGGCGATGTGTGCACAAAGCAACTTTCAGCCGGTTATTTCTCAGTGGTGTCACCAGGGTTAATAATAGTGCAGAATTGAGGGGTTGCTTGCGGTTAATGCAGGGGGCATACTGGGAGGGGGTGTGGTAGAGGAACGATGAAGACCATTGGACGAGAGATAGACGGTCAGAGAGAGGTTATGTTGTGGGATTGGATGACTGGTGACTTCTGTGCTCTACATGTATGGTCTGTGAAGTACAAACCGCTACCATTTAAATAGGTTTTCAAACATTCTTCTAAACAGATTCAGTCACCAAGTGAATATTGAAAGTCATGATGTGGTTGGCAACCAAGGCGATCGCGGCATCGGGTGGAGAAAGCATTTCCATTGGATAAAGAACATAAGACGTTTACTTTGAATCACCACGGAGGGCCCGATTTAGGAGCGGCTACATATGACCTCATAGCTGCGATTTAGAGTGTATCTGCTGTACGAAAATATGCAAATGTTGCAGCCATCAGTGTTTGTATGGAGAAGCCAACTGAAGGCGTCTAATATGCTGCCTGTGTTCAAAGTACAGAAAATAATGGATATTCTGACTGTCGGCGGTAAAACACTGTGGCCACATTCAGGATCATAGTCGCAAGCTGTTAGGCCCCTGCAGCGCCGGCATTTGAGTCTCTACAAACGCTCCCGGCCTGTCACCAGCTTTATAGATAAATTCGCTCTGTGGCCATGCACCGCTTGACCATGGCATCACCAGCGCAGTACCCAGCGTTCAGTAATCTATCCACAGAGTATAACCTCAACATTGCATCAATGACTGGATCTGGCCCAGAGACAGAACGCAGGAAGGATGCCTATATATATACTATATACACCACATGAATATTCTGTATGATATACACAATGTCACGTTTCTGAACGGACCATATAGAGCGGGGTTCCGGTGAAATAATTTGAACAGTTTTTAATAAATTTGCACTTTTAGGTTTACACCTATTTAATTTCCAGTGTAACAAATGAAATCTTCCATCAGTTTCCAACAAGTCATTTTAATCAGTGCTGATCATAATCTGTTAAACCATTTTAATTCTCAGCAGTTGCTAATGTTCTATTCTAGATCCGAGCCAATCTCTGATGCTAGTTATTTTACTTTTTCCTAATAATTATGCACCGCGCTAGTAATGAGCATGCAGAGGTAGATGTAAGGACAGGCATTACGTGAGGGTGCCGGGGTCACAGCCAGTGATCGGTGTGAGAATGGGGAGAGGAAGCCAGGGAGTCAGTGCCAGTGATCAGTGTGAGAATGGGGAGAGGAAGCCGGGCGGTGATAAGTGTGATAATGGGGAGAGGAAGCTGGGGGGATCAGAGCCAGTTAACAGTGTGAGAATGGGGAGAGGAAGCCATGGGGAAGTCAGTGCCAGTGATCAGGGTGAGAATGGGGAGAGGAAGCCAGGGAGTTGGTGTGAAAATGGGGAGAGGAAGCCGGAGGGGGGGGGGTTAGAGCCAGTGATCAGTGTGAGAATCAGGAGAGGCATCCGGGGAGTCAGAGCCAGTGATCGGTGTGAGAATGGGGAGAGGAAGCCGGGTGGTCAGAGCCAGTGATCAGTGTGAGAATGGGGAGAAGAAGCTGGGGAAATCAGAGCCAGTGATCAGTGTGAGAATGGGGAGAGGAAGCTGGGGGGATCAGAGCCAGTGATCAGTGTGAAAATGGTGAGAGGAAGCTGGGTGGGTCAGAGCCAGAGATCAGTGTGAGAATGGGGAGAGGAAGCTGGGGGGGGGGGGAGGGGGGGTGAGAGCCAGTGATCAGTGTGAGAATGGGGAGAGGGAGTCAGTGCCAGTGATCAGTGTGAGAATGGGGAGAGGAAGCCGGGGGGTCAGTGCCAGTGATCAGTGTGAAAATGGTGAGAGGAATCTGGGGAGTCAGTGCCAGTGATCAGTGTGGGAATGGTGAGAGGAAGCTGGGGGGATCAGAGCCAGTGATCAGTGTGAGAATGGGTAGAGGAAGCTGGGGGGATCAGAGCCAGTGATCAGTGTGAAAATGGTGAGAGGAAGCTGGGTGGGTCAGAGCCAGAGATCAGTGTGAGAATGGGGAGAGGAAGCTGGGGGGGGGTGAGAGCCAGTGATCAGTGTGAGAATGGGGAGAGGGAGTCAGTGCCAGTGATCAGTGTGAGAATGGGGAGAGGAAGCCGGGGGGTCAGTGCCAGTGATCAGTGTGAGAATGGTGAGAGGAATCTGGGGAGTCAGTGCCAGTGATCAGTGTGAGAATGGGGAGAGGAAGCTGGGGGGGGGGGGGGTGAGAGCCAGTGATCAGTGTGAGAATGGGGAGAGGGAGTCAGTGCCAGTGATCAGTGTGAGAATGGGGAGAGGGAGTCAGTGCCAGTGATCAGTGTGAGAATGGGGAGAGGAAGCCGGGGGGTCAGTGCCAGTGATCAGTGTGAGAATGGGGAGAGGAATCTGGGGAGTCAGTGCCAGTGATTGGTGTGAGAATGGGGAGAGGAAGCTGGGGAGTCAGTGCCAGTGATCAGTGTGAGAATGGGGAGAGGAAGCTGGTGAGTCAGTGCCAGTGATCAGTGTGAGAATGGGGAGAGGAAACTGGTGAGTCAGTGCCAGTGATCAGTGTGAGAATGGGGAGAGGAAGCTGGTGAGTCAGTGCCAGTGATCAGTGTGAGAATGGGGAGAGGAGATCAGTGCCAGTGATCGGTGTGAGAATGGGGAGAGGAGGCCGGGCGGTGAGTGCCAGTGTGTGCAAATCTCTGCGCCTAAGGCAGGAACGGGCAACCTTTGGCCCTCCAGCTGTTGTTGAACTACAGATCCCATCATGCCCTGCTATAGTTTTGCTTTGTGCCCATGGTTAAACTGTTGCAGGGCATGCTGGGATGTGTAGTTCAACAACAGCTGGATGGCCGAAGGTTTCCCATCCCTAAGCCATGTAGCGCCTTGCAGCCTCCTCCCAGTGTATACAGCAAGTGTTTGCAGACCCAGACGCCAATTCCCTGACAAACAAATGCATATTCGTCACCATAGAAAGAAAGCCTTGCTCTGATCTGTGTCCATATTGTCAGAAGCAGACTACCTGTCATTTATGGTGTGCACCAAACATAATGTCGGAAAGCATTACCGCGTTACTGTCAGCAGGTGGCAACGTTAAAACCATTAGACTTTTTTGAATTTACTATTTTTTTTTTTTTTTACAGCAATGATAAAAGAAAAGTATTATTTCCGCAGAGTTTTCAGTTCTGCATTACAACATTCACTGATATAATAGTACCGATATAAAAAAAAAGTCTGTATGTTTGTAAGCCAGCCCCCCAGAATTAGGATACATGGCACTGCAACTTTTCTAGCGGTTATTGCTCTTATTTATCTAATAGTGTTACATCGTATCAATGTGTTATATGTGACTATGGTGTTTTATAGCTGTTACAGATATTTGCTTGCTTAAAGTGTTAACTTTTTACACATTCATTTTTTTCTTTCCATTTCAATGACCAGCTGTTACTCCGCAAGGTGTGAAATACCAGCAGCTGTGTGACAGCCTATTCCTCTAGTGCCGCCGGGGAGTGCGTTACGTGTAGTGACTGCAATCATCTGCTGGTTGTGCGTTCTTGTTCTTGTCTGATCTCACTTCGTTACTTTCTGTCTTATTGCAGTGTGATACCAAGTTGTGTAGCTTGTAGTGTGATAACAAGTAGTCAGCCTCTGGCCGCGCTGTAGCAGGGAACAGATATAATATGTCGGCGGATGTAGCGGCGGTCTGTTTTATATGTCACACATACTGTACAGCTGCAATGGAAGGAAGTACTGCAGTACTTAATATCCTATGAACGGGTGTTTCTTAGCCAATAACATTGCAGTCATGTGTGATGTCATGCATATGTGGAGCGTCTCTCTCCGCCATCAGTGACATCATCCGCCGGCTATTCCAACTGACCGATCACTCGCGGAATTAATACATGAATAAAGCCACAATTCGTGGGCTGGGGACGCACAGAAAAAGGAAGATAACCATGTCAACCAATCAGATTCTTCTGATCACTTTATAGAATGTACAAAACAAATGACTGCTAGAAGCCGGTTGCTATAGGTAACGTCCCTACTTGTCCTCTGTAGGTGGTGTGATCCACTGTTTCCTCCAGTAAGTCATGTGACAAGTCATGTGACTGCGTTTTGAGATTAATGAAAAGTGCAGCAAGTTGCCTCCTGATAACTGGCATTACAAGTTACAGTGCCTAGAATCTCGCAGAATTAAGTTGGAAGTCAAGTCTGACTCTATGGAAAGCGTTAGGTTTTTGGGTCCCTGCGCACTGTAACCGGTGGTCGGGGTTAGCTGCTTCACTTATTGGTTGACTGGTCCAATTAGGGGTACGTAATGCAGGGTAGATTAGGAGTTAGGCTGGTGTGCGTCTCCCCCGTCGCGAATCCTTGCCGACGGACCCCTGGCTACTCACCTCCTCTGCAAGGATTCGTGACTGGGGAGACGCACACCAGCCTAACTCCCACTCGCGACCTCTGCCAGACGCTCCATGCCCCTGACCGTGGCCTCCGACTAACAAGTTAGACGGCGCACAGCCAGACACCGGACTTAGTCAATCCGGCCCGGGAGAAGGAAGCACACGGAGCGCCCAGACCTAGGCAGCCACTTCCCCCACACCCCAGCTACCTCCTAGCACCCCGCGCCCACCAACGACCTCTGAGCAGAAGCCGGGTACCAGCAAACACACGTCACCGACGATACGCAAACCAGCAGGACCCCAAACTCCAAGACCATCGCACAGACAAGCGGGACGCCGCACCTGTGCACACGCCATCCCACCCCAAAAAAAAACCCATCCCCCACCACCCTCCGCACACCCCCATTGTTCCACCCCGGACCCCGCATCCAGTTCAACCTCTGGGGACCCACCGGACTGGGACATTCTCCCCCCCCCCCACCCCCCATGTTTTGTTACCATTGTCTGTAATTTATCCTATTACTGTTATTATGCATATTTGTACCCTTGTATATTATCTGCATTACTACCAGTAAACCCTTTTTTGAAACACCAAAACTTGCCTACTATTTATACCGCCGCACCCAGCACCGAAGGGGCCAAGCGCTACACTTAATCTACCCTGCATTACTCACTCTATGGAACTCTCTTCCCTGTACTGTTCCAGAGACTCCTGTTCTAGAATCTTTTAAAAACAGACTCAGGACTTTTCTGGGACTCACAAGTTTCACTAATCTCCCTTCTGTATATCCCTTCAGTATCTTATTATTTTCTGGTACGCACGCGTTTCACTAATCTCCCTTCGGTATATCCATTCAGTATCTTATTATTTTCTGGTACGCACGCGTTTCACTAATCTCCCTTTGGTACATCCATTCAGTATCTTATTTTCTGGTACTCACGCGTTTCACTTATCTCCCTTCGGTATATCCATTCAGTATCTTATTATTTTCTGGTACGCACGCGATTCACTAATCTCCCTTCGGTACATCCATTCAGTATCTTATTATTTCTGGATTGTATCCTGTTCATTCTGTCTGTTAAGTGCCTCGAGTCCTATATAGAACAGCTCTATAAATTATTGCAAAATACCAAAAAACCTACGCCCCTCCATGCTGCTCCCTACGCACCAAGTGCCACTAATTGTTCTATTGTCACAGTGCTCGTGCTGGATTTACGGGAGGGCAATGTGCTCCCCATTTTGTGTGTGCTTGTACCATAAATAAAACTATCCGCATTTATGGAATTTCTGGCTATTTGCAGCTCTTGTCCTGCGCTGACCAGATTGCATACTCACTACTGATCTATAGGGATGATTATTTACTGCAAACATGTCATTAAAGCCTTGTTTTGTTTTGTTTCAGGCTTTTCCATGGCGATTCGGTGGCGGACCTAGTGACGTACGCTAACCAGCTGCCCGTGTCGGAGATTATACACCAGGTAACACGTGTTTTCTGCCTCTGCAGTGCACATGGTTTTGCCCATTTTGAGAACAAATTTGTACTGCGATCAGGTCTGAATAAGGGCCTAAGTGCTGGACACAGTTGTTTATCACCCCTGGTCTCCCATCCAAGGTGACGAATGATCATGGGGGATATTACATTTTTGCATTGTATTGCGCATATCGCGCTTCGTGTTCCTTCTAGGAACTGTAGCGGGCAGGGCACTGTTGCACAGGGGTAGCACAAGGGGGGCGGACCGGGCTCGCCGACGTCACTGTTGTGGGCGGACCCTGGCTGCCGACATTACGTAAAGCCCAGCCACCGCCATCATGAAAGGGGGCAGGCCTTGCCCCGCCGAAGACGCTGAGCTGCCGGGGAAGCGCCGGGCTTTGCCATCTATGGCGGAGCTGGGCTTCCCCGTGCACACCGGTGGGGACAGACAGCAGGCTCTTATAGCAGGACGCCCAGCTAAAACAGCCTAGAGGAACACTAACGCTCATTCTGGTCAGGTGTAGCCGCTATGCACAAATGTAATTTAGTCCCTTTTGAGCACTTGAATGGGTTGTTTTTTGCTCACTTCAGCTCGTGGCTGCTTTTTTACAGCGGGGCTTATTTTTACTGTTGATGATTTGTTTTTTACTGCGTCGCTTTTTTCATTCCTAACTGCATTTGTGTTGGTGACACCACATTGTGTTTAGGAAGCCGCCGGATGCCATTGCGTTAATTTTAATAGCAGTGTGATTATAGCGGCTTTCAGAGTGCTGATTGCCGACGTGTCGGTGAGCAACGAGCATCAGCAGGGCTCATTGACATGCAGCATTTCGCATTGTGCATAAATATCCCTTTATAGCAATTCCCATTCACTCCCATACAGCACAAATTGTCCTGCTCCGTATTTAAACAGCTTTTTGAGCAGTTCCTGTGATTTATGGAGCCCGGAGACCGGTACAATAAGTCTGCACCGCGATCACTTTAGTAAGGAAAAAAACAGAGGCGCCGTAACAATGCCAAGAGTCGTCCAGCCGGGCCGGGGAGAAGTGATATATGAGACCACCATAGTGCAGCGCATAATGAGAATAAATCCAAGGCGGTCACGGGTGCACACGGAACACAGCGGCAATAGTTCTTGTGGTGATTTAGTGATAACCGTTAAATGTGATATTTTGCCAGACAAGTACAAGCACATAGTATAGTACAGATCGCCGTTGGCAGCTGAGGAACGCGGGAATCCACAGACATAGCCTGGGGCAATCTTCTGTTGTGTTCTGCGTCACCAATGCGTGCTTGGGATCTCCCGCCTCAGCTCCCCGGTCTCCAGACCCCTGCGCTTTAACGGCCTGTCGTAATCACTCGCCAAGTGTTTTATTCATGTTTATCTGAGCTCTCTAGTGGCTGTAGGCAAGTGGTTGGTGAATTAGGATAATTAACTTCACCGGAGCCCTAAGGCCGATGTGCTGTGCTGAACGAGCGGAAAATGGAACTCCTCACCAGTGGCGGTAGCGTTATATGTCCTTTGGAGATTCATTGTCATTGAAGACTGTTAAAAATACCCTTGGATGGTGGCTGCGGCGCGAGCGCGGATCGCTTGCTGGCGTTAATGCGGATTCCGGCTTTGAGGCAACATTAGCTGTTAATTTAGTTTTTTATTTCTCTTACGTGTTCCGGTAACTGCGCTTTGAATGCAAAAATAACTTGTGAAAGGTTTAACTGTTTGCGCGGAAAATGACACTTATGCTGTGTACACACGGTCCGATTTCCTTTCCGATGTTGACGATATAGTCAACATCAGATCGGCATCGGATGCAGATCGCAAGGGTTTTAACCCTTGCGATCCCGATCCGATCCCAAAGCGCGTTCACGTATCGGAAGCCAGAAAGTCTTGGCTGCCTTGTCTATATAGTGCAGATCTGCACTATATAGTCAAGATAGGATGCAAATCGGATGTGCCTTAAGATCCTATCCACGATCCTATCTGACCAGATCATGGATAGGATCTTAAGGTACATCTACCGTGTGTACACACCATTAGGTTGGATCGTTATACTTAGAACTGCTGTCTGGTTGGATCTTGCACGTGGGTGGGAGGATTGCGCGGGTGCACCTGATTGCGTTCTGCATTTTGTGTACCCGGCTGCTGCGCTGACTCAGAGCTAACTGCCAGTCAGCGAATTTGCAAATCGAGCGATCATGGAATACCGGCGCATTCGTACTATACGCATTTCACACATGCGCGAGCCCAAATAGCAACCGATAATGCTTATGGATCGTAAACGCAGTGTGTCAGGAGGTTGACTGATGGGAAGCCGGCATTTTGGGGGTGGTAAAAGGCTGTTTTGTGGATTTGCATCTGTCTACTTGCAGATTAAAGATCTAGTCTGAATCAGGCCCTTCATCTCTGTCTCGATCTCCAAACGCAGGAGCAAAGTTGTACAGAGCTGTTGGTGGAGCAAATCTTTACCGCTACAGTATGTTCCATACGGCGGCGCTACACCCCTGTGATGTCCCTACTAGCTGCTTAACCAACATTAAAGTATTGACCATATTTGTTAATTTCCCAAAACAGTTGAGTCCAATTTGCGCAGGTGGCCGCAGCACTCTGAGCAGAAATAAAATGTTGGTTCCCAGACAAATAGATGGGAATACCGAGTTAAACAGGTTTTTATGTGCGGTTGGCTCTGCCTGTTATATGGCTGGTCCTCCGCTGTGTTTTTACAGCTGCAAACGACCCACCAGCCTGCAAATGTCACATTAAGAATTCTGTCTGCGCGCCGGACTCCCTGACTAAACCAATTGAACAGCGGCGGAGGCACAGAGTCGATACGCTCCGAACAGCAAGTGTGAGCAATGAAACAAGTTTGCGGGTAGCCTAGAATAGGCAAATAGAGACTTCACGGAAGGGTTCCCCAGTAGCTGGCACCTCCAAAGAGAGAGCGAGGCGAGCGGAGGTGACCTTTTGCAAAGGCGCCCATATGAAATGTCACAGCCGTATTTTTAGGATAATGAAAGAATAACTCTGTGCTTCATTAGGCTGCTTAACACAACTGGAAATGCGCGGTGTCCTATCATTCCTGGTCTCCGAGCGCGCCTGGTTTTACATTATTTAATAATAATTTTATATCTTTTTCTTTCTCTCAAATCTTCCACCGGTTTAATGATCTCAATGTGGTTTCGGGAGGTGGAAATTGCCGCCGATATCCGTTCATACCCTTCCGAATGCGTTTTTTAAATCTCCCGGGATGCACAGCAGTATCGAAACCGCCACCAATAACGCCGCATCCTGATGCCGCAGGGGAGGGCGTGAAAGCAAAACAGTTTTGCCGAAAAGCGTCTTTTCATGTAACATAATATATTCTCCTTCTAAAAACTTAATTTGCTGTAAATGAACTTATATTTCCAGCGAGAATGCCTGAAAGAGAGCACAAAGGGAGGCTTAGTGATTTAGTCTTCCATCAAATAAACCACATAATTAAAAAAAAAACCCGGAAGATGGGAAAGCGCTGCTTGAAAGCCTCCCGTTCCCTCCCACGGGGACTTGAGATTAGAGACGTTACAAAGACTTCGCACAGAAATTGGGAGATAGAATTAATTTCTGCTTAAGTAGGAAAGTGTCAAAAGTCTATTATGTTAATTTTTCAATTTTGCCTCCACTAGTCACACATTTTAAAATGGTTGCATCCCGGAGAAAACTGTAATTAACGTCTATTTCTGCTGCAGAACACGATAAAACAAGTGTCAAGAGTCTAGCTCACACCGCACGAGTTGTCCAGATTATAGCCATTGTCATCTTCCCTGCTGCTTACTTCTGTGTGAGTGGTATTTGTGTGGTGTCCAGTGCCGCAACTAGGGTGCCGCTACACATATCGTTGCAGGAAGGGGGGGTGCTATTGGTGAGACTTATTATTTATCGGTTTTAATTACTTTCACTTGTAGCTGCCCTCTTTGATGCGTGGCATCTCCTCGCCGCCCCTGTCTCCTTGCCCCACCTCTTCTTAGCTAATGCGTATCCAACATTCGGGAACGTAACTCGAGAGCTCTTGGTTACTTGGTCACACTGTGGTTATGTATTAAGCCTGCCAGGTGATGAAGTGCAAGGTCATAATGCACCAGCCAATCAGCTGTGTTTAAAAAGTGACAGGAGTTGATTGGCTGTGGTGCATTATCACCTTCCACTTTATGACCTCTCTATACCATTATCAGGTTTCATACACCTGACCCACTGTTCTTTATTACATTTCAAGATGCTGACATGTTGAGGATTCAAACCCATCATGTGGTATTGCGGTCAGGCACTCTACTCATGAGTGTAGATGTGTTTATATGTACAGATTGAGTGTTCCTCATCTGTATATTGAAAAACCGAAATATATCCTTTTATTTTTATTAACCTCTCTGTACCATTTTTCATACTTGCCTGGTCCCCCAGCATCCCAAATGATCCCTTATCCAAAATGCTCCTGGTCCTGAGCATTTTGGATAAGGGATACTTAAAATCTCTTATATATTTAGCCAGATTTGTCACTCATCCCCTGTGTGTATAACGCTGGGCGGGGTTACAAGAGTGATTGACAGCATTATACACACAAAGTTTCTGCCTGCCTGCCGGTGTTCTACACACCACCACCCCCTTTGAAAACACCGCCCACAGCCAGGGCTACAGTGCACGCCCACCATCCACCATTATACACCACAGCCAACTGGTGTAGGTGAGCGGCGGGTCTGCCCGCACAACCCCCCCCCCCCCCTCAAGCGAGTCTACCCGCATCCCCCCCCTGTCTCGCCCGCACCACATACACACACACACCCGCGGTGGATCTGCCACACCCCCCCCCGCACGCAACACAACACCCCCTCCAACAGCAGTCCTGCATCCACGCAACCCCCCCCCCCATCATCAGCAGGTCTGCACAACCCCCCCCTTGAGCAGTGGGTATGCCCGCACCCCTCGCCGGCCCCCGCTGGATCAGCGGGTCTGAGCGCTTGGGATACACATACCGACAAAACGGTGAAAGAACCTAGTAGTATTTATCTGTGGCTATTGGTATATTCCGACCCCCTGGCAGATGTTTGTGGCTAGTTATTGTTACCATATAGTGGTCCTGTATGGTGCATTGCATTGACTTTCAGTGTGTGTTATGCTTTCTTTAATTATGATAGTGTGTTAATTGACTGTGGGGGTACATAGGCATTATCCGGCCCTTGTGTCCCGGAGCACAGACCATGATCAGATCTTAGCGCCTTGAGAATCGTCAGACTGACGGAGATACATATTTAGTTTGCTCACTATTATCTATCTAAATATTTAGACACTGGATCAGCTGCAATCGAGTGACCCAAACATCCTTGTACATCCAGTCTGTCGCCAAATGTCTAATACTGCTGGTTATCTGCTGATGTGGAGGGGTCTGCAAGTCACACAGCCGGTGGTCCACAATGACATCACATCAAGTCACTGCGCAGTAAACTAATGACTATCGCACGTTATCCCATAGATTCCATTAGGTGGGTTTAATGCGGATCTTTCCTCATAGTTCCAGAAGGCCACATCTGTCATTTATCGCTGGACTAGAAAAATACTCAGCGGGGTCCCCAGCAGCACAGAGTATATCAGGATGTGATGTGTCAGTGAGGACAGGGCTGCATGTGACAGGGGCAGTGACATGATGTGAGGAGGGGAATGGGGGCAGCAGGAAGCCACAGACTGAGAGTTTTATATAGTGGGAGGAGCAGGGTCCCCAGCAGCACAGAGTATATCAGGATGTGATGTGTCAGTGAGGACATGGCTGCATGTGACAGGGGCAGTGACATGATGCAAGGAGGGGAATTGGGGCAGCAGGAAGGTACAGTGACATTTGTGGGTGTGGGAGTGTGTGCGTGTTGTTTAGGTGTGTGTGTGCAATAGTATAGTAGGGTGTTTTTGAGTCAGCGGCTCCCCACTGGCGGAGGTCGCAACACAGAAAAACAGGAGGCTGGGTAGTGATAGGGGTGTGTGGGCATAAGGGGGACTAAAGAGGAGGGTGGGAGATACTGTGCAGCTTCTGCCAGTGGGTGAGGGTCTAGCGTGGCAGCACAGGAGTACAGGACGGTGGCCCTAAATGTGTCTCCTACTACTGGGTGTTAGGGTGCATGAGAGCAGGAGGCTGGGCTATGAGGCATGATAGGGTTATGTGGGCAACACAGCGTGAATCGCGGGAGGGTGGGTCGGGGGGGACGGACGGTGGTGCTGCGAATTGCGGGAGGGGGTAGCGGGGGATGGGGGAGTGGGTGCTGCGAATCGCGGGAGGGGAAGTTGGGGGGGTCCGCCAATCGCGGGGGGGGGTGCAGCGAATTGCGGGAGGGTGAGGGGTGGGTGCCGTGAATCGCTGGAGGGGGGGGGGTGCGAGGGTTTGCTGCGAATCATTGGAGGGGGGGTCACGGGGCCGGGGGGTGCCGCGAATCGCGGGAGGGGGGGTCGTTGGGGGGGGGGGGGTGCCGCAAATCACTGGAGGGGGGCCGCCGCGAATCGCTACAAGAAAAAATCAACACAGAAAGGTCAACACATGTAAATGTTGACATAAGTGTGGCACTTCATTGGTGTCCATGTCGACACATGAGAATGAATATGAAAACATTCAAAAAAATGGAAAATATATCTTCAAAAACTCATGTCAACCTTTTTCATTGTTGACCATAGCCATGTCAGTGTTTTGCTTGTGCAATCCTGGGTTTGCCGTGAATCATGGGGGGTTGGGGGGTCCGCGAATTGCTGGAGTGGCGGGGTGCAGCGAATCGTGGGGGGTTAGGGGGCCGGGGGTTGCCGCGAATCTTGGGAGGGGGGGGTCGCGGGGGGTGCCGTGAATCGTGTGAAGGGGGGCTGCGGGGGGTCGAGAATCACGGGAGGGGGGTCACGGGGGGGGTGTGTGTGTGTGTGTGTGCCGCAAATCACTGGAGGGGGGGTTGCGGGGGGGGGGGGGGTTTCACTTCAATGGTGTCCATGTCGACACATGAGAATGAATATGAAAACATTCAAAAATTGAAAAATAAATCTTCAAAAACTCATGTCAACCTTTTTCATTGTTGAACATAGCCATGTCAGTCCTTTGCATGTGTCATTTAATCCTGGGGTTGCCGTGAATCCCGGGGGGGGGGGGGGGGGGGGAGGTGGGGGGTGAACACAAATCGCGGGGGGGGGGGGGTTCTGCAAATTGCAGGAGGGGGGGTTGCAGGGGGTGGGTACAGCGAACTGCGGGAGGTTGCAGGGGCGGGGTTGCTGCGAATCGCGGGAGGGGGGGTCACGGGGGCACAAATCGCGGGAGGGGGGGTACTGGGGGTTGTCGCGAATTGTGGGAGGGGTGCCGCGAAGCGCGGGAGGGGGGGTAGCGGGGGGTGCCGTGAATGGTGGGAGGGGGGGTTTGCCGTAAATCGCGGGAGGGGGGGTCGCGGGGGGTGCAGCGAATCGCGGGAGGGGGAGTGTTTTGCCGCGAATTGCGGGGGGGGGGGGGGGGTAAGGGTGGTGGGGGGCGCTCACATGGTGGCTGTGGAGTAGGTTCCTGGGCAGCATGGGGAGGCAGAGGGTGTCTGGCACTGTGGGCTCACTGGGCTGGTTCTCTGTCATGTGAGTCAGTCATGTGAGTCAGAGGCTCCACCCAGCGTTAGACACACACTCACACACTTTTAATGACAGATGTAGCCAAATATATAAAAGATGGTGGGAGGAGCAGGGTCCTCAGCAGCACAGAGTATATCAGGATATGAGTGATGTGTCATTGAGGACAGGGCTGCATGTGACAGGGGCAGTGACATGATGTGAGGAGGGGAATGGAGGCAGCAGGAAGCCACAGACTGAGAGTTAAATAGTGGGAGGAGCAGGGTCCCCAGCAGCACAGAGTATATCAGGAGACGAGGGATGTGTCAGTGAGGACAGGACTGCATGTGACAGGGGCAGTGACATGATGTGAGGAGGGGAATGGAGGCAGCAGGAAGCCACAGACTGAGAGTTATATAGTGGGAGGAGCAGGGTCCCCAGCAGCACAGAGTATATCAGGAGATGAGTGATGTGTCAGTGAGGACATGGCTGCATGTGACAGGGGCAGTGACATGATGCAAGGAGGGGAATTGGGGCAGCAGGAAGCCACAGACTGAGAGTTATATAGTGGGAGGAGCAGGGTCCCCAGCAGCACAGAGTATATCAGGAGATGAGTGATGTGTCAGTGAGGACAGGGCTGCATGTGACAGAGGCAGTGACATGATGTGAGGAGGGAAATGGAGGCAGCAGGAAGCCACAGACTGAGTTATATAGTGGGAGGAGCAGGGTCCCCAGCAGCACAGAGTATATCAGGAGATGTGTGATGTGTCAGTGAGGACAGGGCTGCATGTGATAGGGGCAGTGACATCATGTGAGGAGGGGAATGGAGGCAGCAGGAAGCCACAGACTGATAGTTATATAGTGGGAGGAGCAGGGTTCCGAGCAGCACAAAGTATATCAGGAGATGAGGGATGTGTCAGTGAGGACAGGGGCACCTCCACGCTGCCATGGTGGCCGTTGCTACACCTTGTGTGAAAGCAGAAGATGAACAGATTAGCAAACAGGCTCTTTTAGTTTTACATTACACATACATTATGTTCATTACCCTTCTGTTACATTATTTATTACTCCATTATTATGATTTGTGACTTCTCTTCTGCACTGGACACTTTCTGTTGTGTGATAGGAGCCCTATCAGTGTGACGTCCCTATTCCGTGTGTGTGCTGTTCACGCCTGGTTTGCCCTACACTGTGACCTATCAGCCTTATTCATTGTGCATTTTGGGTACCTTTCCATACCTGTGATTTATAACCTATTATAACCAGTTGGCTATGTGAGAAGTTACCCAATAAAACATCAATTGTTATAGATTGGCCATTTCATCGCTGTGCATTCTATTTATTAAGTCTATTGGATGTTCTATCACTTTGGACCTTTTTCTGGTCCACATCAACACGTCTAGGGGGTGTCTCTGTTCTCCGAGTGCAGTGTGCAGGAGGCAAGATGCCCCCTGTACCAGCGTCACCGGACAATTACCATGGGAACGCCCAGCATTGTGCATCTGGAAATCCGCGTCTGTTTCTGGCAAAACAGATTCGACTTGTTTTAAAGTCTGATCTGTTTTGACGTAATCTGCCTTTAATACTGTCGGAAACGGCGGCATTGAATAGGCGGCGCTCGCTGTTTCTGCTGGCAGAAATAACGTCCCAGATTGAATACCACCCTAAGTTTTACAAGAATTTTTAAAACTCATACTTGATAAACTTGAGTGCCCCAACCAGAAGTATTCTAGTCCTGCAATACAAATATATACATATTGTGATATGTGACCATAATACACACATCAACAAAATAAAATAGAATTGCTATAATCTGCAATATGGATTAGAAGCCAGGGTGTTTCTGGTGGCAATGCCAGGCTGCTGCCAGCCACCTGTTAGAGCCTGGTAAATCAGCCTGTGAATACGTTGGGCGGCGCTTATAGCCCGTCGACAGCTCAATTGGTGCAACTTCAAACAATACTATGAATTAGAAGCGCCATGTGCGTGGCAGCTGCTATTTGATGGAGACCCATAAAAGGGACGTCTTGCAGATGTAAACAGGTTTTTTTTTCTTCACTTTAAATCAGAGTGACATCGTAAAACATTTCTGCGCTTCAAAAAGTTGCATAACAACTTTACTACTTTATTTTGTTTAATATAAGACACGTACATGACAAAACGCCGGCCTCTTTATGTTCTAGTGGAATAACGGCTGCTGTGATATTGATGGGCAGCAGATGCCTTGGCCACAAATCGTATTGCAGAACATTTTTTACAAAATATTTTTAGAAAAAAATAAATGCTTTCGCCCAAGAATGTAAGAATATAAAACAACGTTCTGTAAAAATCGCAAAGAATGATGAATTAGTGAGAATTTGTTGAGATAAAGTTGGTAACAATTATCTGATTTTGTAAAGCAGATTTATTTATTTTTCATGTAAGAAACTCACAAATCCGGAAAACAAAAAGTGACTTAAACCCGATCAGTTATTTCCATATTGGCCTAATTTTCCACGTCGGGTTTTGAAATAGTGCAGCAATAAATATGGCCCCCTGGGGAACAATTCCGTTCTCACCGTGACTCTGGCTGCATACATTAACATTTATTTTTTTAGTGCCAGCATATACCATTGTAGCGTACAATGGGGAGATACTGTAATAAAAAAAGATTATAGTAACAGGTAGGCAGAGCGGTAGGAGGGTCTGCTGTCAAGTTAATGCATTATATGGGGGGTAAATGTAGTCATAAGGTCATCTTCCACAATGCGTTTGGTTGTACCACACAATGTTGACCTTTATGACGTGGCTGGTGTTGAAATGTCAATAGAATGGCACCATGGAAGGTGCACTCACTGGACAAGTGTGAGGATGGAGCGGCATACTGCAAGAGGACATTCGCAGGAGAAGTGAGAGGATGGAGTGACACACGAGAAGAGGGCACTGGCTGGAGAAGTGAGAGGGTGGAGCGGCATACTGGCCGAGGACACTCACTGGAGAAGTGAAAGGATGGAGCAGCACACTGGTGGAGGACACTCACTGGAGAAGTGAAAGGATGGAGCGGCACACTGGTGGAGGACACTCACTGGAGAAGTGACAGAGTAGAGCGGCACACTGGCAGTGGACACTTGCTGGAGAAGTGAGAGGATGGAGCGGCACATGGGAAGAGGGCACTGGCTGGAGAAGTGAGAGGGTGGAGCGGCACACTGGAAGAGTGCACTGGCTGGAGAAGTGAGAGGGTGGAGGGGCAGGGTGCCAGACGGGGTCCCGACAGTCGGGGTCCTAAGAGGCATTTACCCTACATCAGAATCCCGACTGTCAAAACACCGAGAGCCGGGTTCCCGGCGGCCACCTGCTATTCTCCCTCGTAGGGGTCCACCAACCCCATAGAAGGAGAATAGAATAGGTGGCGAGCGAAGCAAGCCACCATGTCCGCAGAGTGGCGAGCGCAGTGAGCCTGCAAGGGGCTTTGTTGCACTTCCCACGCTGTCTGAGTCTGGGCAGTCGGGATCCCGACTGTCAGACCCCTATACCACACCCGAGGGGCACACTGGAAGGAGAAACTCACTGGAGAAGTTAGAGCAGGCATTCCCAACCACGGTCCTCAAGGCACACTAACAGTGCAGGTTTTAGTGATATCCAGGCTTGAGCACAGGTGACTTAATTAGTACCTGAGTGATTCTGATTAAACCACCTGTGCTGAAGCCTGGATATCTCTAAAACCTGCACTGTTGGTGTGCCTTGAGGACCGTGGTTGGGAATGCCTGAGTTAGAGGGTGGAGGGGCACACTGGAAGAGGACACTGGCTGGAAAAGTGAGAGGATGGAGTGGCAGACTGGCAGGACACTCCCTGGAGAAGTGAGAGGATGGAGCACCACACTGGAAGAGGACACTACCTGGAGAAGTGAGAGGTTGGAGCGGCACACTGGAAGACGGCACTGGCTGGAGAAGTGAGAGGATGGAGCACCACACTGGAAGAGGACACTCCCTGGAGAAGTGAGAGGATGGAGCGGCACACTGGAAGGGGACAATTCCTGGAAAAGTGAGAGGATTGAGCGACACACTGGAAGGGGACACTTCCTGGAGAAGTGAGAGGATGGAGCGGCACACTGGATGACGGCACTGGCTGGAGAAGTGAGAGGATGGAGGGGCACACTGGAAGGAGACACTCCCTGGAGAAGTGAGAGGATGGAGCGGAACACTGGAAGGAGACACTGGCTGGAGAAGTGAGAGGATGGAGCGGCACACTGGAAGAGGACACTCCCTGGAGAAGTGAGAGGATGGAGCACCACACTGGAAGAGGACACTCCCTGGATAAGTGAGAGGATGGAGCACCACACTGGAAGAGGACACTCCCTAGATAAGTGAGAGGATGGAGCACCACACTGGAAGACTGCAGTGACTGGAGAAGTGAGAAGAGGAAGCGGCACACTGGAAGGGGACACTTCCTGGAGAAGTGAGAGGATGGAGCGGCACACTGGAAGACGGCACTGGCTGGAGAAGTGAGAGGATGGAGCGGCACACTGGAAGACGGCACTGGCTGGAGAAGTGAGAGGATGAAGCGGCACACTGGACGAGGGCACTGGCTGGAGAAGTGAGAGGATGGAGCTGCACATTGGAAGACGGCACTGGCTGGAGAAGTGAGAGGATGGAGCGGCACACTGGAAGACGGCACTGGCTGGAGAAGTGAGAGGATGAAGCGGCACACTGGACGAGGGCACTGGCTGGAGAAGTGAGAGGATGAAGCGGCACACTGGAAGACGGCACTGGCTGGAGAAGTGAGAGGATGGAGCGGCACACTGGAAGACGGCACTGGCTGGAGAAGTGAGAGGATGAAGCGGCACACTGGAAGGGGACACTTCCTGGAGAAGTGAGAGGATGGAGCGGCACACTGGAAGACGGCACTGGCTGGAGAAGTGAGAGGATGGAGCGGCACACTGGAAGACGGCACTGGCTGGAGAAGTGAGAGGATGAAGCGGCACACTGGACGAGGGCACTGGCTGGAGAAGTGAGAGGATGGAGCTGCACATTGGAAGACGGCACTGGCTGGAGAAGTGAGAGGATGGAGCGGCACACTGGAAGACGGCACTGGCTGGAGAAGTGAGAGGATGAAGCGGCACACTGGCAGGAGACACTCCCTGGAGAAGTGAGAGGATGGAGCGGCACACTGGAAGACGCCACTGGCTGGAGAAGTGAGAGGATGGAGCGGCACACTGGAAGACGGCACTGGCTGGAGAAGTGAGAGGATGGAGCGGCACACTGGAAGACGGCACTGGCTGGAGAAGTGAGAGGATGAAGCGGCACACTGGACGAGGGCACTGGCTGGAGAAGTGAGAGGATGGAGCTGCACATTGGAAGACGGCACTGGCTGGAGAAGTGAGAGGATGGAGCGGCACACTGGAAGACGGCACTGGCTGGAGAAGTGAGAGGATGAAGCGGCACACTGGCAGGAGACACTCCCTGGAGAAGTGAGAGGATGGAGCGGCACACTGGAAGACGCCACTGGCTGGAGAAGTGAGAGGATGGAGCGGCACACTGGAAGGAGACACTCACTGGAGAAGTGAGAGGATGGAGCGGCACACTGGAAGGAGACACTCACTGGAGAAGTGAGTGAGAGAGCTTGCCACAGATAGGGATGATTGCTATTGGCCAGAGTATATCACATGACCTGGGCTGTGACAATGAGTACATAACCTGCAGGTTGGACAGGGCATTGTTCAGGAATTTTTGTGACTTTAGCAGCAAAACATTTTGCTAAGACTTTACTAACAGGGCTTCTGACTGCACCCGGAACCCTCTCTGTGATAGGGTATATACACTGCACCCGGAACCCTCTCTGTGATGGTGTATATACGCTGCACCCGGAACCCTCTCTGTGATGGTGTATATATGCTGCATCCGGAACCCTCTCTGTGATAGGGTATATATGCTGCATCCGGAACCCTCTCTGTAATAGTGTATATACGCTGCACCCAGAACCCTCTCTGTGATAGTGTATATACGCTGCATCCGGAACCCTCTCTGTGATGGTGTATATACGCTGCATCCGGAACCCTCTCTGTGATGGTGTATATATGCTGCATCCGGAACCCCCTCTGTGATAGGGTATATACGCTGCATCCGGAACCCCCTCTGTGATAGGGTATATACGCTGCATCCGGAACCCCCTCTGTGATAGGGTATATACGCTGCATCCGGAACCCCCTCTGTGATAGGGTATATACGCTGCACCCGGAACCCTCTCTGTGATGGTGTATATAGGCTGCACCCGGAACCCTCTCTGTGATAGGGTATATACGCTGCACCCGGAACCCTCTCTGTGATAGGGTATATACGCTGCACCCGGAACCCTCTCTGTGATACTGTATATACGCTGCATACAGTACTGTAACGCTTATGCAAGCTGTATGTATCTTGTACTTAGCATACAAAATAGCTTTTTATATTTGAATCAATATATTTTATTTCATTAGGATCACTGGATCTAATATAGTACAAATTTTATGTGTTGTGGTTTATGTTTCACTTGCTTTACCCTGGAGCGGGACTTCTTATCAGTAGGGTAATTCATCTCTAAACCTTGTATTGCAATGCCCCGCGGCCTGCTTATTGGCATTCAGTATATATTCTTTACATAGAAGCACATGATCGTACATAAGGCGATGGTGGTGTACATGCTAATTAGTAATACAAGGACTTTACACACTTCATGCACTGCGTTCTAAGTCGCTTGTTTATCCTATATATGTAGATATATAGGTTATACATATATACAACAGGTATGTAGCAATCCAAAATAAGACTATAAAAGTATGTTAATACCTACTGTATGCAGCTGCGATCATCGAAAGTAATAAGAGTACTGTACATTCAGCTTAAATGGTTGGTTATAGGTTTAAGTGATGATACTTCATTATAATTACATGTGAAGGTGTGTACACACTGGCCGATATATATGCCATACAATCTAACAGCCTATATATCGCTGATCTGTCATACGACAATGCGCTGCGCCTCCCCCCCCGGCGTCAGTAAATAAATCCCGAAATAAAAACATTCATTACCATTAGCAGTACTCCAGTCTTCTAATGTTTTCTTGTGTTTGTAATTGTTGCAGTTTAGGTAACATCATATGGCTTTATAAATTGGTTGACGCGTTTCGCAGTGACCCTGCAGACTTAGGTGTTTCCTGCTGGTGAGATGCCACTATTTACCCATGAAGAGCTTTAGCGTGACTTTGTGGCATCATTCCCGTTATCTCTGTTCCATATCTTGGCCGCTGACGTAATGGTCCGTGGAATGGTTTCTTGGCACAAAATAGGCCCCTGACTACCAACTGAGTCTCTCTGATGTTGCTGACACTAGGTCTAGTTCAGACCAGGTCATAATGCCGACGCAGCAGCAATCCTTTTCAATGATGGAACTGCGAGGCAATGTAAGTGTAGCAACCGTCGGCAACTGCGCACCCCATTGCACCTACCATGCACAATGTCTAGGTCAGAGGGCAATAGGTCAACACAAAAATGTCAACCTGCACTACCGTAGGTCAGCATTGACAATAGGTCAATATGCCTTTAGTCGAGATTGGAGAAATGTTGACACAATTAAAACGGGACAATGGTTGACTCATGGACTGCGATTGGGAATGATGCTGTGCGCAGTGTTTGCTCGCTATGTGAGGGAATGCGGTGCACTATTTGGGGGTTCACGTGCTTAGGTGTTGAGATTGATACCTTGTGCATCTCCACCTTTTGTCCATGTTACCAGAAGGTGAACAATGGTCCACCCCCGATTGTGCAGTCTGTAGAATATTCCGCCGTTGTTTGTAGGCATTCTATTTCTGCTGGATACAAAGCTGTCTCTCTGCGTCCGATTCCTTGGAATAAATGAAAGCTGTAATTTGATGCTGCGCTGTCTGCACTGATGGGACTTTCCCTCATTTGTATTTTAATGGTGGTAACTGTGCGTTATCGATCTGACTGTACCGCCGCTGTTGTAGGGAGACGCTTAGTTTTGTTGATTCAGTTGTTTTGCTTCGAAGACAAAAAATTGATTTTATAATTTAAAAACCAAATGTATCTGCAGACGCCGCTCTCTGCGTGGCCTGATCTGAAGATTGTATCAGATAATGAAATCGCTTCTATTGCCTACGTACTGTGTAGCGGTGGTATGCAGAACGTCAATCCACCGAGAGCTAATCCTTCACCCAAAGATGAATCGGTAATGTTACTTTTTCCTTCCTGCTCTTAATATGACTAATAAGGCGATTTCCTCGATTTACCGGGACGCCCCATTCACCCGTCCCATTTAATGGGACACCCTATTCACCCGTCATTCATGGTCGTTTCTCCTTTCTCTGAGAAAACTGTTACATATTTATTGTCACACCTAATTAAAAGGTCTGCTTGAAAGGGGATCTTCTTTTAAATATTATTTTCAATTAATTTGACAGTGTAAACTTGTAATCTGGCACCGTTTGAATTTATATTGGACATAAGTAGAACCCTTCAGGAGGCCATGACATAGTCCAGGTCTGCGTCCTACTCCTAAAAACACTAGGGGACCAGACCTGGCATCTGGAAAGATAGACCATTGTATAAATCAGGCATGTCCAACGTTGGCCCTCCAGCATGCTTTGCCACAGTTTTGCTATTAGAGAATGCTAAAACTATTGCAAAGCATGCTGGGATGTGTAGTTTCACAACATCTGGAGGGCCAACGTTGGACATGCCTGGTATAAATGGTCACTCGTTACCATTAACCTTCTTCCTGCCTTCTAAAGGAGTGATCAACTGCAAACTGTACGGTGAAATGCGTCACATAACATTGTGGCTCCACCAGAACTCTTCCCTGTGATCAACTGCAAACTGTACGGCGAAATGCGTCACATAACATTGTGGCTCCACCAGAACTCTTCCCTGTGATCAACTGCAAACTGTACGGCGAAATGCGTCACATAACATTGTAGCTCCACCAGAACTCTTCACTGTTGGAAGCCAGCACTTGAGACCTCAGGTTCTTTAGTTTGGTGCCATGTTCTAACTTCCATTCCTCAATAACCCAGGGGAGGCTCATTCTTGGGACCCAACCACCTTCGCTGAGAGTTTCTGGGAAAATTCTTTCATTCCCGTGTGTTTTATGGGAGAGTCTGTGACATTCGCTCTGGCCTCAATCAGGCTAATTTCATTGCGGCCGCCGAATAAGTCCATTATTACTCGCTGAGCCTGCGCTCAGTGGTGACCAATGGGGGAAATCATTAGATGGTGAGGGGCTTACAAATGGGTCTGGACATATTTTCTCGGCTGCAAATAGATCAGCAGCTGTACACATCTATTCACACAGCCAGCACATCTGTTTGCAAGGTGGGATTACACTCTAGCTGGGCGGGGTCTATCTGATCGCTGGTCTCTGAAGATTAGCTGCTGTGGAATCAGGGCTGAATTACCCCCTATGATCAGGCCTATCGGTGTGGTGTAGAGAATGAAAAGCTATTTATTTAATATTGTTCTATTATTAGATCTACTTCCAGATGTGTCTTAATACGCCTTCAGTTGCGCCCCTCTTGTGTCAGATCCAGGGTCCACGCCTGGCCATACAGAGTCTTTCTGTCGAAACGCGCATCACACAAATGAAACTGGAAGCTGCAGAACTACTGGCCTAGATTGCACAGATCAGTTTAATTTGTGACATTTGTGCGTCTGTGTGCAAATGAGTCTAGTTGTATAAGTACACTGTAGAAATGCAATTAATCAACCCCGTGCATTTTTCAACACCCCAAAAATGCGATTTGCCTTAAACATCTGTTTCCTTAAACTGTGTCCCGATTTGCGCAACTGATATTGGTAGTCACGGAGACGGATTGTAGGTGACCAATAATTCGAACACTTGTTTCCCATAGAACATTGTAATTACCTACGCGACTCGTGTCCCGCAGCAGCGGTCAGTGCTGTAGCGGTCATGCACTGACATGTAATCCAGTATCAGGAAAAGGTCCTTAACGCAACATCCTGGCGCCTCACGTTACAGAGATTGTGGCATCCCCCAGTCTGGGGGATATGGTGATACCAGCACGCTCCCGGTCATAACCACCCCGCCATGTGCTCGGAATCCGCGACAAGCGCGCGCCTCGGAGTTCACAGCACAGACTCTGGGTACAGAATATATAATGGTAAAATCCTGATTGTCTGTAAGTGACGCCGCTCAGTTGGCCCTCATCCCCCACCGCACGCTGCGCTGTGCACAGACCTGGGAATTCTGCCCAGCCGGTTCCGTATTCTTAGTAATCTACTCCGTCTTCATGGAAATGAATATTTATGGCGAGAAAAGGACTTTTTTTTTGTAATTAGCTGAAGACTTATCTTGGCTTAGGGTAATGAGCTCCGAGGCAGCGCCGGTTACAGTGATAGATCGCGCTCGCCGGCTGCCATGATGTCTGCAGCTCCTGGCACGCTTCATTCTGTGATTTACTAACTGGACAAATGCGTAGTGATGGAAGTGTAAGCGAAGGGGACAAATTGTGATGTGCACATCGACATATGTACTCTGTGTGTGTATCTGTATGTTAGTGTGTGTAGGTATCATCTATATAGATAGAGAGAGAGAGATTGTAGGGGCTCTGCACACACTAAATTAACTGATGTTAATAAATAGTGGAGATTTAGTTCATGAATGGATCAATGCATTTAAGCTGCAGCCCCCTTCACGGGACCCCACTTTTCTGCAGGTCCTAACACTATCGCTCAAAATGGCTACAATACACATAGCTATCACATCAATGCTTGATTCCAGGCATGCTATCTGGTCTAAAGGTGGCCATACATCTACAGATTGATTGTCAGATCGGGCAGGTTGAAACAAAGTCCTGGTAATAGCTGAATGACCGTTTTTGGCAGTTTTCCAGCATTTCAAAGCAAATGGTCAACTGTCATTTGCTCTCATCCATTAAGGAGCCCATACGCGCTCTGTTTTGCGGCGGCTCCGTTTTGTACTATGCGATGTGTGCTCCCGCGCATCTCATAGTACAGTACAAAAAAGTATGTGCTGCACATACTTTTTGTACTAGCTTTACATCGTATCAGATCGCATTGCATGCACAAGGCATGCGATCCGATGTGTACTTTAAAAGTACAAAACGGACCGGCAAAACGGACCGTGCACAGACACAGAAGGTAGCAGACTAGCTTTAGAAGCTTGTGCTGCGAGTGGGCTTACTAGTGAGTAGATATGTAGATACTTACGCACGCACAGGCTGCTATACGCATAGACATGATCCTTTATTTACAGATGATTGTTTTTGGCGTGATGCGCATCCTAGCATGGCACAACTTGCTGCATATTGCCTGTGTTTATTTATTTAGTTTCTTATGTAGCGCAGCGGATTCTGTTGAGCTTTACAATAGGAAACAGTGATAAAACAAACTGGTTAGTAACAAACCGACATAGAGGTAGGAGGGCCCTGCTCACAAGCTTACAGTCTATAGGGATAATAGGAGGGATACATAAGGATAGGATTCCATAGCATGGCAGTCCCACCAGATTACAGGACAGTCCTGATGGGATGCAGAAACCCTCTCATATAGAGGTAGGAGGGCCCTGCTCACAACCTTACAATCTATAGGGATAATAGGAGGGATACATAGGATATAATTCCATAGCATGGCAGTCCCACCAGATTACAGGACAGTCCTGATGGGATGCAGAAACCATCTCATATAGAGGTGGAAGGACCCTGCTCACAGGCTTACAGTCTATAGGGATAATAGGAGGGATACATAAGGATAGGATTCCATAGCATGGCAGTCCCACCAGATTACAGGACAGTCCTGATGGGATGCAGAAACCCTCTCATATAGAGGTAGGAGGGCCCTGCTCACAACCTTACAATCTATAGGGATAATAGGAGGGATACATAAGGATAGGATTCCATAGCACGGCAGTCCCACCAGATCACAGGACAGTCCTGATGGGATGCAGAAACCATCTCATATAGAGGTAGAAGGGCCCTGCTTGCAGGCTTACAGTCTATAGGGATAATAGGAGGGATACATAGGATAGGATTCCATAGCATGGCAGTCCCACCAGATTACAGGACAGTCCTGATGGGATGCAGAAACCCTCTCATATAGAGGTAGGAGGGCCCTGCTCACAGGCTTACAGTCTATAGGGATAATAGGAGGGATACATAAGGATCGGATATTATAGCATGGCAGTCCCACCAGATTACAGGACAGTCCTGATGGGATGCAGTTAGCTATGAATGCTACTGGAGGTTGTGTGGGGGTTCTGGAATGTGATAAACTGCCTGAAGAGGTGAGTTTTCAGGGAACGCTTATTAGCATGAGACTCCGCCAGCATTGTCTGTAATGTGTAACCTGGAGAATTTCATGGAGTTTTTTTTCTTTATTTTACCCCTGACCTTTTATCTGCGTTTTACGCTAGTTACCTGGAAAAGCCTCTATTTCATGCATATTATTAGACCAGTATAACGTTAGGAATCTGCACCACTTCCCAGTCCCTGCCGCATTTCATCTTCTCATTCCCCTGCAAATGGACGTCATTTGTTTACAAGGGTCAGGACCACTTTAGGCTTTTCTCAGATCCAGCCTAAGAAAGATTGATGAGAACGAGGTTCTGCCAGCTGCCGACGTACTGGCTTAATTACGGCAATTCAGACCATTTTCTTTTATGCTGAGCTGGGTCAGACGAGTTGTTAGTGCCGCCGGCTGTTAGTATTACCACGGGAGCATGTCTGCAGATCGGTCCTTTCCAGCGTCCGTGCGCATGGTGGGAGCCCCATGATAGGTACATTATCAGAGGCGTGTCTGGAGAGGAATCTCCGCCTGGGACCCTTCTGCTCTAGCCAGCAGCGCTGTAAACTTCGGCCCAGTATTGTGTGTTTGTGTGTACCGTATATACTCGACCCGAATATAAGCCGAGGCGCCTACTTTTACAACAAAAAACTGGGAAAACTTAATGACTCAAGTGGGACCCTCACTCGAGTATAAGCCGAGGGGGGCTTTTTCAGCATAAAAAATGTTCTGAAAAAGTAGGCTTATACTCGAGTATATATGGTATATATAATATATTCATGCATCAGTGTTACCATTCATTCTAATGTGTGCTAGGAGGTGGGAATATTTACCGTACTACCTTTCTGTTATCACCCACTCTCATCCACATTCCCAGTTGGAAACTTGTACATATTTGTGGGAGTGGCTTAGTGGCCAGGGGCGTGGCCTACAAAGCTAGTCACTCCCGCAAGGCCACGATGATTTATAGTAATACATTAGAGATGTGCAGGTGCTGATTTACTCTGATTTTAAAGCAGGATCTTATTGGCTATCAACTGTCAACAACTGTCATGTGATTTGGGATAGCCAATAAGATCCTGCTTTGAAATCAGAGTAAATCAGAACCTGCACATCTCTAAAATACATACTGCTAGCCCCGGGAGGGACGAGAGTTCCAAAAAAACCATGAAGGTCACGCGAAAATCAGGACAGTTGGGAGGTATACATATGCTGGTGCTATCTTCAAAAACTTTTTTTTGTCTTGCAGAAACCTAAACCACAGGAGTGGCACCCGCCAGGAGGATTTATTCTAGGACTCTGGGCGTTAATTCTTCTCATCTTCTTCAAAACCTACGGAATTAAACACATGAAGCATGTTTTCTAAGTATTGTGATGCACAGGAATGCTCTGCCCGGACACCCCATCCAGTCCAGGACTCTAGCCCCTTCCATAAAACCGGATACCAAGCAGGACGGCAAATAAAAGACCGTTTACCACAGTTTGTGGCCTAATTACTTCTGCATGTTGAAGGAGGCCATTTTGTGACCATGTTCAGCCAGTTGCCTAGGAACCAGTGACCTTCATTCCTCAGTGGTGGCAATAGTTCCCGGTAAACCAATCCTATACGTTGTAGTTGGGCAAACAAAATGGTTGACGCCACTGTTTGGAGGCCTCAGTCATTATTTTAGTAGACTGGTGAAATTTGTCGGTTTCTAAAGGATTTTTGTTCTTTTCTCCACCCCTATTTATAAGGAGCTTAATGATTGGGTTCTAGAGGGAGCGCAGCAGAAAGTTGCACTCATGCGAAGATTTGTGTTCTACTTTTCTATACATCTCCAAACTGCCGACGCGATTTACCGAGAGCCACCTCAGCAGAAACAAAAATGGAGCTATTGATTTATCATGCTAAGTGCAGCATTTCAGATCAATCCAGAACCCGAGGTAATTATGTATCTAGCAACTGGTGAGCAATTAGAATTTAAAGCAAGACTTAGCAGCCCGTGAAAAACCTCATTTGATTTATTTGCTGCTCATCAAACCAGAGTCCGGCGCATTCTGCCTTGTCAAGTGTTCTCATTGCTCCTGTCTGCTCTTAGTGTTACTCGTTATCTCTGGGAGTGTCCCAGGCAAACTGTGCACCCTGTAATGACATCAGGGGAGCGGTAATGCTTCATAAGCAGACTGATCAAGGGCATAACCCAAGGGCAGATATGAGTTTATGTATGAATCCAGGAGCTAGGCCATTGCCTCACCTAGATCCTGGCCATAGGTGTCTGTGACCGGCTCGGTCTTATGTTGGGGCTCACCTGCGTAACGCCTCACCTAGAGCCTGACCATAGCATACGCAGTGTCTGTGACCGGCTCGGTCTTCTCCTGGGGCTCACCTGGGTAACTCCTCACCTGGAGCTGTCCATGGTATACACAGTGTCTGACCGGCTCGGTCTTCTCCTGGGGCTCACCTGTGCACCTCCTCACCTGGAGCTGTCCATGGGCTAGGGCTTATGTTGGGGCTCACCTGGGTACCTCCTCACCTGGAGCCTGACTATAGAATACAGTGGGGCAGATATCTTAAGCCTGGTGTGCAGATAAAGTGCATAATGCACCAGACTAACAGTCATGTTTGAAAAAAATGACAGTTAGGGTTTGTTTGGCTGGTGCTTTTTAACTTTTTACTTTATCTCAACTTTACCTCTTCACCAGACTTAATGCATCTGCCTCGGTGTCTGTGACGGACTAGATCTCATTGTTATGTTGGTCCTTCTACTCTACTGATTGTACGGTGGTTGTTCGTTTTACTTTATTTTTTTTAAATAAATTATACTACCATTTATTTTGTTTGGCCTCTGTGTTATATCTGTGCTGTGTTCTGTATGTGCAGCTCATGGAACATATTGTAGCAAGGCGTAATGTAATCGCATCTACAAAGGCCGTAAAGACCGGTCACCGGAACGACGGTGGAAATGTATTTGCACGGATGGGAGGGAAACTGGCACCTACTGTACCTAAGTCAATTAGTGACCGGTTATGAACATACAGTAATATTGTGTTAATGGGAAATGTATTCTCTTACGTCGGTTGTATTATTATCATTTTATTTCACTTGTGCTTAATGTTGCACTTCTTCATATAATTAAGGATCATTGATTGGTGTAGTAAAGGCTTCCAGCAGCCAAGGTGCCCGCTCCACATCTTGTACTGTAATGTTACAGGACATGTTAGCAGAGGAAACCCGACATTTTCCATGTGTTTGAAAAACCGCAGCCCAGGTGTTTTTGAGGAGGGTCTGTGATGTTGGAGCTGACCATTTCCAGCCCGTCTCAGGCACAGATTAGTGGCAGCCTCAAAGCTACTCACATCTGCACAGACAGCAACGTCCTTCCGATGGTTTGGAATTGCAAATGGTTCTGCAGCTGTTTTGCAATTCAATTGTCCATACAAGAGATCTGATTGTATTACTCTAACTGTAATCAGATTGATATATGTGGTACATTGTTACTCGCTGTAAATGCACATGATGTTGGTGCTGACTGATCTGGGGAAACGGCGAATGAGTCAGCATGTGCTGACTATTACGGTGGCTCAGTACTCAGGCTGCGTGCTGATGACCTCACCGGGACCCAGTACTGGCAGGCAGCCGACACCGAGGGCAAGATGTGATAGGGTGCAATTTATGAGACATACGGTTTTTGGTAAAGTTTTCTGAAAATTGCACGTTTAATATGGTGCAAATTGCGGTAAAAATCACACTTTTTGCCACGAAATTTGAACATGGAAATATTTGGTCACAATTCAATTCGCATCCAGATGTTTTTCCATTATAAAGTATACAACTCTTAAATGTAATAGGTTGCGATTTTTGATGAAAGTTACCAAAAATCGCAAAGAAAATTAGACCAGTTTCTGACTGACGAATTTGACAAGACCATGCACAGAACATTGAGATCTGTGCATGGTTCTGTCAACCTGGGGGAATGGGCAGTCCCTCAATAAAGGCCCCCCTGTACAAAACATTGTTTTTTACAGTCAAACTACAAATCCCAGCAGGCCTCCCCCGCATACTGGGACTTGGCGAACCACACCTGTAAAAAGAATGTTCAAAAAAATAAAAATAAAACACACACACAGAGAAAAGTATAACTTTAATACATACACTAATTTTACACCAGCATACTTTGCTGCAGCTTCACCCCGGCCCGCACTGACAGAGGGGTTGAGCCAGCCCCCCTTGCACTGACTGAGAAGTGCAGTGACTTCCTCCGCACTAATGACAGCGGAGATCCCCTCTGTCATAATGCTACAGAAACACTCAGCCCTGATTTGCTGTAGACATCTCCATGGAGCCAATCAGGGGAAGGCACTCAGCCATGACTGTCTGGGGGGGGGGGGGGGGTAGTACCTGGTGCCAGTTCAAAAATATGGGGTACGGACCTCCAGGTTTTTGAACACCGTATTTTTGGGACCAGGACTGGTCCAAGAGTCCGGGGCTGGTTTCAGAAATACGAGGGCCCTCTACGCTTTTTGTCCCCTGTATTTTTGGAATCAGTTTTGCCTCGGGGCTGGTTATGCTTAGGACCCCCCTCCTGAGCGTAACCAGCCCCTGGCTCATTGGGGCAGACCTAGTTCCAAAAATACGGGGGACAAAAAGCATATAGGGGTCACTCCAGGCTTTACCGAGTCCACGTGGATGGTAAACTATGAAAATTCATGCCAATCTATTGATGTGTGGCCATGTCGATCCTGTGCATGTTGGCTATATGATGTTTACCTATTATCCCGATGAAGGTGGCGCCGGGGGTCCTAGCACCACACTGTGTTATAAGCTCTGGGCCCGCTGTCCCCTTTGTGCCATACTATTATGTAATAATATATGTGACACTATTATTATTATTAGATATAATATAATATCTGTTGCAGATACTAGTAAGCTGCATAACCCAACAAAAACCTGAGAACTTACAGGGTAATAGACATAGGTAGCATGGTAGGTGTGGTGGTTAGCATTGCTGCCTTTCAGCACTTGGGTCACAGGTTCCTGACTAATGCCTTATATGTGTGGAGTTTGTATGTTCTGGCAGGGGTGGGTTTCTTCTTGCACTCCAAAAACATACTGGTAGGGTCCTTGGCTTAAAAAGAGTGGGTTCCATATATAAGTGAATCAGTAAATCCTTAAGCTGGGCATACACTACTGTGATTCCTGGTAGCACTGTGCACCCAGCCCACCACCCGCGATCCGCCCGGGTCGAATGCAATACATCACAAGTGGTCCTTTTACATGTGAAGGATTGTATGTGACCCCTGTTCACCGCCAGGAGGTCCGAGGACAGACCAGCATACCGGTCCGTCCTCCGACTCACGTCCGATGTACATGGGACCGGCCATCGGACCTGAGGGGACGTCACACTGACCATCGGGAACGGGTGAAATCTGCCCAAATCGCGTTAGTGTATTGGGGCCAACAGGTTCTGTTGTAAATGAAAGCATTAGGGTGACAGCTGTACCACCGTCAGGAATTAGTCCGACATACTGTATAATAGATGTCCTAAAAAAAAAAGATGAATTAATACATCATTAGTACCAGTAACTCGTTTGCATATATTTACACACCGGAATAGACGCAGTATGACCATATTAGTAACAAATATCACATTCCGTATTAGTACACAATATAACAAAATATCGACGTAACAGGTACATATTACAGGACCGTTCATTGACTGTTAACAAATGTTAAGATATCTGTCTGCTTGCACTCACGATTACATAAAGGGGGGGGGACGACAAATTACCCAAGTCCAGGTCTGATAGTGGGGCCCTCATTACCTGACAACTCAGCTCATGCTGCTGTGTGCTGTAGTTTATACTAAGGGTACATGGCCACGCCTTCCACAATTAGGCCACACCTACTGAAAAGTACCCAGGCTCGCTAATGCCCTGACTGTATAAAGCAGGCATGTCCAAACTGTGGCCCTCCAGCGATTGTGAAACTACACATCCCAGCATGCCTTGCAATAGTTTTAGCATTCCCTACTAGCAAAACTGTGGCAAGGCATGATGGGACTTGAAGTTTCACAACAGCTGGAGGGCCACAGTTTGGCCATGCCTGGTATAAAGAGTTTCAGATGGAAAATACAAATAGATCGGAATACAGATGCGTTCATACCTTTTTGCATGCACAGGCCATTAGAAATGCATTTTTATAAAAAGAAAATAATGATTTTATATAGAAAAATTAGAGATTCATCAGGTTGCCGTGGACAACACTGACTTTGCACCGCTCTCCAAAATGTCCCTAATACAATACAAACAGAAACACCAGTTAAATAATTAGCAAGAAAATAAATGGGTCACATTGGCGAAAAAATGTTGCATCCGATTGTAGGTGAAATCTAATCTGTACATCGATCCGCTCTAAGGCCTGAGCCCGCTGCTTTGTATTGATGTCAAGGATGAAGCCTCCAAAGCTTAATTAAATACTTCAGTACCAGTATCAGTCAGGATTATGTATGTTATGGAAGGAGGAGTCCGTAGATTAAATGCTATCACAGTTTGCATTACTGTGTTGTTATTCTTTTCTGGTCATGGGGGAAGCTCCCATGTTACAATGATACACACCTGTGTTTCATGCAACTAGAAGAAAACTGACACGTTCTGGTGACATTAGACCTGGTTTATACATAAAATATACATAATAAAAATCTTTACGATGTTTTGTCACACCCAGCAGTAACTTCTATACCCCTGCTTTCCTGCATCAGGATTCAATTGTCAATAATATTCTGTCAGAACAATTTGGGTTGCTGTGGGTCACAGCACATTGTACTGCTGCTAACGCTGCATTATTTTTTTGGAAAGTCTCCATTATTTTCTCCACAGTGTAATCTTATTATATTGTTATGGCTATTTAGGAAAAGTAACGTATGAAATATTTGATAGGGTCTTTGTGTTCCAAAAGTCCAATAAAGTTCAAATACTACTTTGGGCTGATTTCACAATACTAGCTTTGTCTACCCTACAACCGAGTCTACAAGTACAGAGACCCAAATGGTGCCTGCGGCAAGAAACTTTGTATGGAATACCACTTTGTTATAGATATAAGAGTAACCGTACATAGGGCAGGATTCAGCAAAGCAAAACCATGCTGTAATGCAGGTGGGCAGATGTAACAGGTGCAGAGAGAGATATACCCCTTTCACACTCGCAGAGCCGGGTCATACCCAGTAATGTGTTCCCGGATGCTTCCCGGGAATGTACCCTTTCACACTGCACTGAGACCTGTGATCGACCCAGGACAGCCCCATTCACACTGATCCCGGGAAATCCCTGCAAATATATATGCATGTCATTAGAAATGGACTCCATGGCTCTGAAAGATGACATCAGCATTTGTGAGCCCAAGAAAGCTCCAATCAGCAGCTTTTTTAAAGTCCCGTGTACCCAATCCCGGGTACGGGACCATTCACACTGACTGCATCCCGGGGCGATTCCAGAATCTACCAAGGTCAGGACCTGGGTAGAAATCCCAGGATATTTTTTCAAGACCCTTTCACACTGAGCTAAATCCTGGGTTGATGCGCGTTCATGTGCAAAAACCCGGGATATTTTTGCAAGTGTGAAAGGGGTATGAATGAGTCCCAACCCGGGAATGTCCCTGGAAATTAATTCCCGGGTTGGTCTCTGCATTTTTGGTGTGAAAGGGGTATTAGATTTGGGTGGTATGTTCAAGCTAAAATCTAAATTGCAGTGTTAAATAAAGCAACCGGTATTTACCCTGCACGGAAACAAAATATCTCCCCCAACTTTAACTCTTTTTGCACATTTTACATCTCCCCCACCTGCAGCGCAGCATGTTTTGTCCAGTTTTGTGCTTTTTTTGCTTTGCTAACAATCAGGCCCATAATACGCCTAGTCCATGCATAAGAATGACCCATCTAGCAAAGTGATTAATGATCCCTAGTTCAAGAGCTTAATACACTTCACATAAATGATTAAGAGAAATTTAACAATGTTTATTAACAGTAAAATCGAGAAGATTAGCCAAAACAATTCTTAAAAAGAAATCTGTACTGTCAGGCCAGTACATACACCCAATAAAACACCCCTCATATAGTGAAATAGAACCACTGTGCATCTCTATGAAAGTGCCGTATTAAAAAAATTTGTACTACTGTATAAAACTACTTGATCCGAAGTGCAATTCCATATTTTCTCAAGCTGGATACTGACGGTGTTTCAAGTTATAGTGCTTCCACAATCCAATTATTCACCAACAATGCTGATGTCTGATTGGGTGCTTTAGACTTCAGAAAAGTGCTTTTAATGTTGTCCAATCAAATATTCACAGTAGGGGGCAGCCACTTTGTGGGCGAAACTGCTATTCAGATTATCAACCCATTGGCGAAACGTACGTTTGCACAGAAACCCCAGCCTGGTCAACAGCTGAAATCCTGACAGCAGCAGTAATATATAATAATACTGCAACAATGTTACTGGAGCTAATTGAGGGTACACACTGGATGGAATGGAACTGCTGCACGATCGAGTGTCAGAAGCTTCTCTAGAAGAGTGTGTGCTTAATTAGAACACTGAACTAGAGAGCAGCTGCCAGCAAGAAGAGACAGGCGTCTTACAATGAGGCGGGAGAACGTGTGCTTAGAATGTTCAATTCTGTCTTCTGGTTATACAGTATACAGAAGATTCAGGGGAAATTTGAGGAAGAATTACTTCACAGAAAGAGTAGTAGATAAGTGGAATAGCCTCCCATCAGAGGTGGTAGAGGCAAATACAGTAGTACAATGAGGGCACATTAACTATTTAGGTTTAAGTGATCTCCATGCTTCAGCACAGGTGACTTAATTAATATTTCAGCTATTATGAATTCAACACCTGTGCTGAAGCCTCGATATCACTAAAACCAGCACTGTTATGTCCTTTGAGGACCGAGGTTGGGAATGCCTGGTCTAGAACAACTGTGTTTGCCCCTAAACCTCGGTGCCTCTACTTCCTTGAGAATTAGTAATAGCGCCAGTTTTGTCTGCAGTGTCCTAGTTCCAAAGGAATCTGTGGGCTGAATATCGGTTTAGTCCACAACATGGCTGCCTCCTGTCTTGTCCGTCTCCTCAGAACAGGGGTTTTACTAGAGATTGATTTCCATAATGTGACTCTGGTTTCCAGTCCGGATTAAAAAAGTTGATATTAAAGGTCCGCGCCCATTTGGCAAAAACTCTCTTCTCTGTAATAAAGCGGTGACTCCCTCGGCGTCCTTTTTCATGAGAGATATAAGTTCTACATTCGTCCGGTCCCATAGGATCGTAGTAATGATAAGGTACTGATGTGTTATTGGTGGCCCTGGAGGGAAGAAACGAACGTTAGCACAAGGTTTGCCAATGGCTCATTGATCGATTATAGACATAAAGCAAATTATAATGGTTATAATAGACGCACACCCGGCTCCCTGGAGATCAGCGCATTCAGAGAATGAACACAGAATTGGTGCTGAAGAGAGCAGGAACGTTCAACATGCGACCTTCCACCTGGTTGGGAACTACTAATCCCAGCATGCCTTGTCAAGTTTGGCTAGCATTTTTGGATTTACTAACTACAGTAGCTTTCCATCTTAGCATAATGGTAATACAATGGTAAGAGCTCCTCAGGATGTGCTGACGCCGCAAGAGAAGCCTTTATGGGTGCAGGGGGGCCGTGGTCAGGGGTCACAGGTTCCGTTGGGAAGGGTAGATGGTAGGAGGCACAGGCACTCATTGAAGGAGGGTCAGAGGTACTCAATAAGAGGGGAGACAAAAGGTGAACATGGGTAGTAAGAGGAGGAGGCACTCATGAGGGAGGGAGATGATAGGTGAACATGGGGAGGTAAGATGAGGAGGCACTCATGGGGGAAGGGAGATGATAGGTTAACATGGGGAGGGAAGAGGAGAAGGCACTCATGGGGGAGGGAGATGATAGGTTAACATGGGGAGGGAAGAGGAGAAGGCACTCATGGGGGAGGGAGATGATATGTGAACATGGGGAGGTAAGAGGAAGAGGCATTCATGAGGGAAGGGAGATGATAGGTGAACATGGAGGAGGAGGCACTCATGAGGGAGGGAGATGATAGGTGAACATGGGGAGGTAAGAGGAGGAGGCACTCATGAGGGAAGGGAGATGATAGGTGAACATGGGGAGGGAAGAGGAGGAGGCACTCATGGGGAAGAGAGATGATAGGTTAACATGGGGAGGGAAGAGGAGAAGGCAATCATGGGGGAGGGAGATGATAGGTGAACATGGGGAGGTAAGAGGAGGAGGCACTCATGAGGGAGGGAGATGATAGGTGAACATGGGGAGGTAAGAGGAGGAGGCACTCATGAGGGAGGGAGATGATAGGTGAACATGGGGAGGTAAGAGGAGGAGGCACTCATGAGGGAAGGGAGATGATAGGTGAACATGGGGAGGTAAGAGGAGGAGGCACTCATGAGGGAAGGGTGGTGATAGGTGAACATGGGGAGGGAAGATGAGGAGGCACTCATGGGGAAGAGAGATGATAGGTTAACATGGGGAGGGAAGAGGAGAAGGCAATCATGGGGGAGGGAGATGATAGGTGAACATGGGGAGGGAAGAGGTGGAGGCACTCATTTAGGGAGGGAGATGATAGGTGAACATGGGGAGGTAGGAGGAGGCACTCATGATGGAGGGAGATGATAGGTGAACATGGGGAGGTAAGAAGAGGAGGCACTAATGAGGGAAGGGAGATGATAGGTGAACATGGGGAGGTAAGAGGAGGAGGCACTCATGAGGGAAGGGAGATGATAGGTACACATGGGGAGGTAAGAAGAGGAGGCACTAATGAGGGAAGGGAGATGATAGGTGAACATGGGGAGGTAAGAGGAGGAGGCACTCATGAGGGAAGGGAGATGATAGGTGAACATGGGGAGGTAAGAGGAGGAGGCACTCATGAGGGAAGGGAGATGATAGGTGAACATGGGGCGGTAAGAGGAGAAGGCACTCATGGGGGAGGGAGATGATAGGTGAACATGGGGAGGTAAGAGGAGGAGGCACTCATGAGGGAGGGAGATTATAGGTGAACATGGGGAGGTAAGAGGAAGAGGCACTCATGAGGGAGGAAGATTATAGGTGAACATGGGGAGGTAAGAGGAGGAGGCACTCATGAGGGAGGGAGATGATAGGTGAACATGGGGAGGTAAGAGGAGGAGGCACTCATGAGGGAGGGAGATTATAGGTGAACATGGGGAGGTAAGAGGAAGAGGCACTCATGAGGGAGGAAGATTATAGGTGAACATGGGGAGGTAAGAGGAGGAGGCACTCATGAGGGAGGGAGATGATAGGTGAACATGGGGAGGTAAGAGGAGGAGGCACTCATGAGGGAGGGAGATGATAGGTGAACATGGGGAGGTAAGAGAAGGAGGCACTCATGAGGGAAGGGAGGTGATAGGTGAACATGGGGAGGTAAGAGGAGGAGGCACTCATGAGGGAAGGGAGGTGATAGGTGAACATGGGGAGGGAAGATGAGGAGGCACTCATGGCGAAGAGAGATGATAGGTGAACACGGGGAGGGAAGAGGAGGAGGCACTCATTTAGGGAGGGAGATGATAGGTGAACATGGGGAGGTAAGAGGAGGAGGCACTCATGGGGGGGGAGATGATAGGTGAACATGGGGAGGTAAGAGGAGGAGGCACTCATGAGGGAAGGGAGATGATAGGTGAACATGGGGAGGTAAGAGGAAGAGGCACTCATGGGGAGGGAGGGCAGAGACATGCTTGATCATGCAGGAGGCAGAGGTACATATGGGGGGAGATGCAAGGTGCACATAGGGTGGTACAAGGCAGAGGCACTTATGGAAAGGATGAGGCACACATGGGGAGGGGGGCAGAGCAGAGGTACATATAGGGGGAAGATGATAGGTGCACATTGGGTGGTAGGAGGAAGAGGCACTCATGGGGAGGTAAGCGGATGAGGAAGGAGGTCAGAGGTATGCATGGTGGGACAGGAGGCTGAGGCCCTCTTGGGGAGGGGGGCAGTTGTTTGCTGGCTTACCAGCCTTTAATTACCTCTATAATGTCATTAATTGATTTTCACTCTTTTCTCCTGTCCTTAAGACTCCTTAGTACTAGACTGGGTCCCCGGGAAAACGATACAGAGAACAATGTGATGTTCTCTCAGTATCCTTCCCCCCAGAATAGCATCTAGCCACCCAATGTCCGCAGTATAGAAGATATATCGCCGTACACGCCTTCAGAAGCCGAGCTGTCGAACTGTATAATAATATTGAGCTGTAATCATAATCTGGAACCTCAGAATTTACATCCTGAATCAATATCTGGAGCGAGTGATGAATATACAGCCAGTCAGGCATCCAGCGGAATATTAAGCCTGAGCTACAGTCTATCCGCACGGAATACATCCCACAACTAAATTCTAATCAGCGGACATGTGCGCAACATCTGTCTCTCTCCCGTCCTAATGCATTCGTCAAAATACAACTTTAAAGGCCATTGTTTTTAGAAGAAAAGCTAAAACACTATAACCTGCAAAAAATGTGCAATAACGGGAGCAATGCCGGCTAACATCCACATCGGCCAGTAAGGTGGCCCAGCAACGAGATTACTGGCTGGTGCATTTAGCAATCTATAACTTTAACAGGCGTAAAAGAGCATTTAATAGAATACGCCCCCTGGTTTTCCAATCAAGGTTTATAGATTTGAACCAAGGCTCGTTACTTGGGAATCTCCACCCATTTTTTTACTCTTCCAATTTGTGTCACCTTAAGCGATAACCATGGTCGTCATTGCCGACTTATGGCTTAATTACCATTTAAACACACAAAATGAGACAAATATTCCCCATCCTGGTGTCAACCTAGGGCATGTCGACCTCTTGGTGTCAACCATTGAAGGTCCACCTAGACATTGTGAGGTAATCCGCACCCAAAGCCACCACTTTCAAGGCTGGACGAGCTAAACAAGACCGGTGGCTAACCGGTGCCATAACTTTATATTGGCCAGACTTTTACCCTCAGCCCAAGTATATAATATATCTGGGTAACCAATTGTAACTGACATGTTGGGGCCCAATCAGACATGTTCGTACAGGTCCGAATGCAAACCCTCACAACGAGCACCGTCTGCGAATTTTACACTCGCTGGGGTATGAGTGACAGGTGGTTCAGCCGGCCCACCCTGCGTTTCATGGCCGTGCCCATGCCTGCTGAGGGTGGGTGGCTTATGTCACATGACGTCAGCGCCCGCCCGGAATTCGTCCATCACCGTGCAGGATAACAATAAATCCAGGCTTACTTTTATCTGTGAGAGAGGAAAAATGATTCGGGAGTGAGCGACCATCGTAGGTTTTATCTCTGTGCGGCCGCATGCGACGGGATGCGCAACCATACACAACCACTCGCATTGTGTCACAGGGATTCGGTCGGTGGGGGGGGGGGGGGGGCGTGCGTTCAGTATGACAGCATCTACCTGTCGCTAGCCAGTAAATATATGCAGCAAAGCGAGCAGGCCTGAATTACCCGCGTTGTTTGGCCCTACAAACACCAACAGAACAGCACCACCCAGTGGCCGTGTAATGATGAAAAATACCAAAGATTACTACAATAAATATCCCAAAAATCTTATGTAAGGTTACTACAATTCCAGGACATCTGCGCTCAATGCTACCGCTTCGGGCGGTCTGTACAGATCCGGAGACCGACTCAATATCAGGAGGCTCACCCCAATTTCCGCATTATAATCTTCTAATGTATGAAGCAATAAAGGTATTTTTCTAGTCACTTTAAATATTTAATTTTACATATATATATTTATATGTCACATGCGCAAAGTAATTTTTGGTATTTAAGCCCATTATTATATGCTACATAGTTAAGGGGACCCGGATGACAGGATGCATGAATAACCTTTGGCCAAACTGACCTCACCAGCCGACCACCCAGCATTCTGTATATACCAGATATATAATATAAATAACATTTGCGTTCCGCCCGATAAATCCGCGCCCTCAATGTCTGCTGATAGATTGTTGGATTTATTTAATTTTCCTCTTTTCCCATCTCTGCCATCCGTCGGTTCACTGACTTCACCACATTACTTCCAACACCTTTGAGACGCCCTTGGTATGAACAGATCTATTTAGTTCCATGGCAGTGAGTACACGGAATCGCTTCTCTCCTAATTAATACTTATGGTTGACAACCGTTATAGCGTTCTAATCCTAATGAGGTAGCACTCTAAACAAGGATTAATACAGAGATGAAGGCGGTGTAGAACAGACGCGGGCGGTGATGGCATTGCCTCAGTCGATAACAAAGCAATTTCAGCCAACTAGTAGTCTATGTTATGTACTAAGCCCCTGCCAGCAGCCAGGTGTAATAGGGGAATGTATTGATCCAGCCATTAGATGAATGTCATTTCGTTCTCTGATTTGTAGACATCCTAGAACTAGGAGGAGAACTGAGGTGGAAAATAAAATATGTTGGGGTCTCAAAGGACAGAAAAGGGTCTAACATTTTATTCTTTCTATTTTGAGAAGCTTAGGTGGAGAAAGGAACACATCCTCCACCCACCGCCCTTAGCCATTCCTGGTGTCATTTAAGGTAATGACTGCACCTGTGCACCAGCTAGGGGGTCTGGGAAAAAGGACAGTTAGTAATGACTATACCTGTGCACCAGCTAGGTGGTCTGGGAGACGTGACATTAATGACTGCACCTGTGCACAATTATTAATGACTACACCTGTGCACCAGCTAGGTGGTATAAGAAATGTGACAGTAATGACTACACCTGTGCACCATCTAGGCGGTCCGGGAGACATGACCGTATTGACTATGGGATGCAGTGTAAATCCCGGCGGTCAGGATCCCGGCGTTCAAAATCCCGACGCCGGAATCCCGACCGCCAAAATCCCGACACTTTCTCCCTCCGTGGGTGTCCACGACACCCTCGGAAGGAGAAAAAATGAGTGTGCCGAGCGTAGCGAGGCACCGTGCCCATTGCATGGCGAGCGCAGCGAGCCCGCAAGGGGGGGGGCGGCGATCCACGTCCCCCCCTTGTCGGGATTTCGGCGGTCGGGATTCCAGCGTCGGGATTTTGAACGCCGGGATCCCGACCACCGGGATTTAATACTGAATCCTTGACTATACCTGTGCACCAGCTAGTTGGTCTGGAAAACGTGACATGAAAATGACTACACCTGTGGACCAGTTTGGCCAGCCCTGGTGTGGACTGTGCTCCTCTGTTCCCAGCACACAGCTATATGTGTCATCTCTTATATATTTGGCTACATCTGTCAATCATCTGCGGCTGTAACGCTGGGCGGGGTCACACACCACCCAGCCAGCCAGCAAAATCGTAGCCAAATATATAAGAGAACAGAACCCTGCACGCCACACACCTATGCCCAGAGGCGTACCTCCTGGCGTCGGAGCTCTGCCGCCGGCTCCCCCGCCCTGCTAATACAGCCAGTGTGCGCCGCGAATGCAAGGGAGACTTCGGGGGACGGAAGGAAGCCCAGGTTCTCCGCAGTTGGGGCACGCCCCCAACAGTGACAGCGGCGGACGGGCCCGGCGCACATTTGATGTACACAAAATTGTGCGCGCTGCCCTGCCTCCCCTGGGACATGCGTCGGCCGGGAGTCCACCTCCGGAGCTTTGACTCCCGTGTCCCGCACTGTGCCCCCTGCCAAAGGCGTAGGGAGGGCGGATTTGGGGCGCAGGGCGCCGCCTCCCCTCCGCAAATGAGATTCCTGCTGCCCTACACACGCAGGGCAGCCTGCGCCAGTGGCTGCCCTGACCAGCACCTGCCCCGTCTGCCCGGCAGCTCACCTGGTCCCGGCCGCGACGTGATGGGGTCACGTCACGTGTCTCACTCCAGTCCCTAACCAAGCTGCTGCTGCTCGGGCCGGCTCCCGGGCAGCGCTGAGCAGCAGGAATAAGGAGATGTACTAAAAGGAATGACAGTGTCTGTGCTCCTCAAGGTAGATTTTTTCGTTTTGTTTTTTTTAAATAAAGAATTAAGGGAATAATCATGGGGTCTGGGGGTTTGGGGGGGGGGGGGGGGTGTTGGGTCTCTCTGGTTTATGCTGCCACCCTGCTCTTCTCAAGGTGGATTTTAGTTTTTTACTAAAGATAAATAATTATGCCAATAATCATTGGGTTTGGGGGATTTGTGGGGGTGGGGTTAATCTCTCTTATATGTGTCTTATATAGCGCAGCAGATTCTGTTACAGTCTCTTATATAGCGCAGCACATTCCGTTACAGTGTCTTATATACCGCAGCAGATTATGATACAGGGTCTTATACAGCGCAGCAGATTCCGTTACAGTGTGTTATATAGCGCAGCAGATTCCGTTACAGTGTGTTATATAGCGCAGCAGATTCCGTTACAGTGTCTTATACAGCGCAGCAGATTCCGTTACAGTGTCTTATACAGCGCAGCAGATTCCGTTACAGTGTGTTATATAGCGCAGCAGATTCCGTTACAGTGTCTTATATAACGCAGCAGATTATGATACAGGGTCTTATATAGCGCAGCAGATTCCGTTACAGTGTCTTATATAGCGCAGCAGATTCCGTTACAGCGTCTTATATAGCGCAGCAGATTCCGTTACAGTGTCTTATACAGCGCAGCAGATTCCGTTACAGTGTCTTATATAGCGCAGCAGATTCCGTTACAGTGTGTTATATAGCACAGCAGATTCCGTTACAGTCTTATATACCGCAGCAGATTATGATACAGGGTCTTATATAGCGCAGCAGATTCCGTTACAGTTTCTTATATAGCGCAGCAGATTCCGTTACAGCGTCTTACATAGCGCAGCAGATTCCGTTACAGCGTCTTACATAGCGCAGCAGATTCCGTTACAGTGTCTTATATAGCGCAGCAGATTCTGCCACAGCGTCATATATTTCAAATGTAACATGCCAACACATGTTAGCCACGCCCCCAATTCATTACCGGGGGGGGGGGGGATATGACCTATCTCCGGGCACCGTGGCACCTAGCTACACCGCTGCCCCCTGCTGCTGCCAAAAAGACAGAAGCTGCCTCCCATCCCACCAGGGAGCAGTATCGGCTCCTGCCGTCCTTCACCGTCCCTCTGACGATGCCCTCCCCCCTGCTGGCAGCAGCACGCAGCAGGGAAGCTGCCTCTTTTCTCCCCCACTCCCACCCCACACCGAGCACAAGAGACAGCTGCAGCACATCTCTACTCTGTGTAGCTGCTCTGGTCTCCTCCCATCACCACAGCAGCAGTGAAGTCAGCAAATGTTGGGCGGCCTGGCTGGACTGGGAACAAAATGTAAGTGGCACTTTTGAGGGGCATTGTGAAAGCTGCACTACTGTTGCCATTATTTATTATTTATAAGCACTGGGGGCATTACATTCAAAAATGTGTGGCATAATGTGTAATGAGCATCACAGTGTGCAGCATATTGTGTACTGGGCAGTACAGTTTGTGGCATAGTGTGTAGTGTGCATTACGGTGTGTGGCTTAATGTGTAGGGGGCATTACGGTGCGTGGCATAATGTTAGTCCCCTCCGCCGCGCAAGGGTCCCACCTATTACAAATGGGGGGGGGCGCAAAACATGCCCTAGCTCCGGGCACTGTGGAACCTAGCTACACCACAGCCTATGCCCAACTAACCCCCGCAATAACGCACACCTTGAAACAAGCAATGCACCAAAATCCACCAGCACGGTCCCTGTGCCCCGGCTTCTGCGCTCAGGGCAGTCAGTGTCGCGTCACAACTCTCGCGGGAACATGCTTCGCACACACACTGTGCCGAGAAAGCCGTGCGCCCGCTGACTCCTGCTGCAAACCCTGCGCTGAGGCCCGCAGCCCCGCAAGATGCCTTTACACTGCGCCCGCTGCCTCCTGCTGCCAACCCTGCGCTCAGCCCCGCAAGCAGACTTTAACCTGCGCCCGCTGCCTCACACTTCCTCCTGCAGCCTGCCACCCCGCTAGCCTGCAGATGCCGCCTGGCACACCACCCACCTTCACAACTACTGTGGCTGATGCCTGGCAACACCGGCTGCCTGCACCCGCTGCCTGGCACCCCCTCCTGACGCAAACATACTCTGGCCGATGCATGCCACCACCGGCCGCCTGAGCCAGCTGCCTGCCACCCCCTCCTGGCTCACAACTACTGTGGCTGATGCCTGCCACCATTGCCCGCCTTGGACACCAACAGGCCACTCATCTATACCACCAACGGATAAAAGGTACTTTTCACACACCATTGTAACACACACACACTTTCTATACCACCCCATGCACACCTACCTACACTTACAGCACAGCAATAACATCCATAACACTACATAACACCACCCCACAACACCACACCACCAACGCCCCCATTAATGCCCAAAATTGCTTTGTAAAAGCAAGACTTTCAAAAACCCCACAACACCACACCACACCACCAACGCCCCCATTAACGCCCATAATTACTTGGTAAAACCAAGACTTTCAGCACCAATGTGTAACCTGATGGACGCAGGGACAGGCCTCCTAAAGGAGCCTCTCCTTGCGATGCACGGAGCATGGCCCTCTATGTATGCGCCGTTACGCGCTGAGCCACACCCCTTCCCCAAAACACCCTCACCCCACTAACCCTTGCCCACTCATTCCTACGAATATTTTGTTGTCATTTTAATGGGGCGCAGCCCCCTACGACGGTGTGAAGAGCGCCCGTAGGGCGCGATGAATCACCTAGTACCTCTTAAGTGCGCACACACGGGCTATAACCGCTGGCAATATGGTCGCTGAGCGGCCATATTGCCTGCAATTGGAGTGTGCACCGGCGATAAATTGCCAGGTGCGCGCTCCCGTTTTTAGCCCTCTTGCTTCTGCGACCAGCTGATTCGCTCTGCGGCTCCCCCCGGACCACGGTCGCTGATGACAAGGAGACACTGAGCAATATATGGCCCCCTGTGTGTACACAGCAGCGCTAGGTGACGGGGAGAAGAATGATTAGTGCAGTGATCAGAATGGCGACACCTGGAAAGTAACGCTGAGGACTGGAGACTCACAGGCAGAAATCTGGAGGAACCATCCCGTAGACATCGATCTGGTCACAGAGTTCTAGAGCAATGGACATTGTAAACCATCCCGTGCTGAGCCAAGTGTTTGTCACCTTCCTGAAAGACAGCGGTAAAGTCACATCAGCACACACATAACCGTGAGCACATACGTGTGCAGGTGCATACAGTAGATTACATGAAATGGTACACGGGTGTCACATCAAGTTACCTGCCGCAAGGTGCACTTAGCCAACCTGAAGCAAGTGACGTCTCTATCGTCCTACACCGTGACCTGCCCAATATATTCTCCATCAGTAATCCCTCATCCGTCAATCATTAACCCATTATTCTCCATCAGTAATCCCTCATGCGTCAATCAGTAACCCTTTATTCTACATCAGTAATCCCTCATCTGTCAGCCATTAACCCCTTATTCTCCATCAGTATCACCTCGTCCACCAATCATTAACCCCTTTTTCTCCATCAATAATCCCTCCATCAGTCATTAACCCCTTATTTTCCATCAGTATCACCTCATCCCCCAATCATTAACCCCTTATTATCCATTAGTATCACCTCATCCCCCAATCATTAACCCCTTATTCTCCATCTGTAATCCCTCATCTACCAATCATTAACACCTTATTCTCCATCAGTAATCCCTCATCCATCAGTCATTAACCCATTATTCTCCATCAGTAATCCCTCATCCGTCAGCCATTAACCCCTTATTCTCCATCAGTAATCCCTCATCCGTCAGCCATTAACCCCTTATTCTCCATCAGTAATCCCTCCTCCATCAGTCATTAACCCCTTATTCTCCATCAGCATCACCTCATCCACCAATCATTAACCCCTTATTCTCCATCAGTAATCCCTCATCTATCACTTATTAACCTCTTCCCTAATCCATCAATCATTAACCCCTTATTCTCCATCAGTAATCCCTCATTCACCAATCATTAACCCCCTATTCTCCATCAGTAATCCCTCATGCGTCAATCATTAACCCATTATTCTCCATCAGTTATCCCTCATCCATTAGTCATTAACCCCTTATTCTCCATCAGTAATCCCTCACCCACCAGTCATTAACCCCTTATTCTCCATCAGCATCACCTCATCCACCAATCATTAACCCCTTATTTTCCATCAGTAATCCCTCCTCCATCAGTCATTAACCCCTTATTCTCCATCATTAATCCCTCCTCCATCAATCATTAACCCCTTATTCTCCATCAGTAATCCCTCATCCATCAGTCATTAACCCCTTATTCTCCATCAGTAATCCCTCATCCATCAGTCATTAACCCCTTATTCTCCATCAGTAATCCCTCATCCAATCATTAACCCCTTATTCTCCATCAGTAATCCCTCCTCCATCAACCAATAACCCGTTATTCTCCATCAGTAATCCCTCATCTGTCAGCCATTAACCCCTTATTCTCCATCAGTATCACCTCGTCCACCAATCATTAACCCCTTTTTCTCCATCAATAATCCCTCCATCAGTCATTAACCCCTTATTTTCCATCAGTATCACCTCATCCCCCAATCATTAACCCCTTATTATCCATTAGTATCACCTCATCCCCCAATCATTAACCCCTTATTCTCCATCTGTAATCCCTCATCTACCAATCATTAACACCTTATTCTCCATCAGTAATCCCTCATCCATCAGTCATTAACCCATTATTCTCCATCAGTAATCCCTCATCCGTCAGCCATTAACCCCTTATTCTCCATCAGTAATCCCTCACCCACCAGTCATTAACCCCTTATTTTCCATCAGCATCACCTCATCCACCAATCATTAACCCCTTATTCTCCATCAGTAATCCCTCCTCCATCAGTCATTAACCCCTTATTCTCCATCAGTAATCCCTCCTCCATCAGTCATTAACCCCTTATTCTCCATCAGTAATCCCTCCTCCATCAATCATTAACCCCTTATTCTCCATCAGTAATCCCTCATCCATCAGTCATTAACCCCTTATTATCCATCAGCAATCCCTCATCCACCAGTCATTAACCCCTTATTCTCCATCAGCATCACCTCATCCACCAATCATTAACCCCTTATTCTCCATCAGTAATCCCTCATCCGTCAGCTATTAACCCCTTATTCTCCATCAGTAATCCCTCACCCACCAGTCATTAACCCCTTATTCTCCATCAGCATCACCTCATCCACCAATCATTAACCCCTTATTCTCCATCAGTAATCCCTCATCTATCACTTATTAACCTCTTCCCTAATCCATCAATCATTAACCCCTTATTCTCCATCAGTAATCCCTCATTCACCAATCATTAACCCCCTAATTCTCCATCAGTAATCCCTCATCCATCAATCATTAACCCCTTATTCTCCATCAGTAATCCCTCATTCACCAATCATTAACCCCCTATTCTCCATCAGTAATCCCTCATGCGTCAATCATTAACCCATTATTCTCCATCAGTTATCCCTCATCCATTAGTCATTAACCCCTTATTCTCCATCAGTAATCCCTCACCCACCAGTCATTAACCCCTTATTCTCCATCAGCATCACCTCATCCACCAATCATTAACCCCTTATTTTCCATCAGTAATCCCTCCTCCATCAGTCATTAACCCCTTATTCTCCATCATTAATCCCTCCTCCATCAATCATTAACCCCTTATTCTCCATCAGTAATCCCTCATCCATCAGTCATTAACCCCTTATTCTCCATCAGTAATCCCTCATCCATCAGTCATTAACCCCTTATTCTCCATCAGTAATCCCTCATCCAATCATTAACCCTTTATTCTCCATCAGTAATCCCTCATCCATCAGTCATTAACCCCTTATTCTCCATCAGTAATCCCTCCTCCATCAACCAATAACCCGTTATTCTCCATCAGTAATCCCTCATCTGTCAGCCATTAACCCCTTATTCTCCATCAGTATCACCTCGTCCACCAATCATTAACCCCTTATTCTCCATCAATAATCCCTCCATCAGTCATTAACCCCTTATTATCCATTAGTATCACCTCATCCCCCAATCATTAACCCCTTATTATCCATTAGTATCACCTCATCCCCCAATCATTAACCCCTAATTATCCATTAGTATCACCTCATACCCCAATCATTAACCCCTTATTCTCCATCAGTAATCCCTCATCCATCAGTCATTAACCCCTTATTCTCCATCAGTAATCCCTCATCCGTCAGCCATTAACCCCTTATTCTCCATCAGTAATCCCTCATCCACCAATCATTAACCCCTTATTCTCCATCAGGAATCCCTCCTCCATAAGTTATTAACCCTTTATTATCCATTAGTAATCCCTCCTCTATCAGTCATTAACCCCTTATGCTCCATCAGTAATCCCTCCTCCATCAATCATTAACCCCTTATTCTCCATCAGGAATCCCTCATCCATCAGTCATTAACCCCTTATGCTCCATCAATAATCCCTCCTCCAGTCATTAACCCCTTATTCTCCATTAGTAATCCCTCCTCCATCAACCAATAACCCGTTATTCTCCATCAGTAATCCCTCATCTATCACTTATTAACCCCTTCCCTAATCCATCAATCATTAACCCCTTATTCTCCATCAGTAATCCCTCATTCACCAATCATTAACCCCCTAATTCTCCATCAGTAATCCCTCATCCATAAATCATTAACCCCTTATTCTCCATCAGTAATCCCTCATTCACCAATCATTAACCCCCTATTCTCCATCAGTAATCCCTCATGCGTCAATCATTAACCCATTATTCTCCATCAATTATCCCTCATCCATTAGTCATTAACCCCTTATTCTCCATCAGTAATCCCTCCTCCATCAATCAATAACCCGTTATTCTCCATCAGTAATCCCTCATCTATCACTTATTAACCCCTTCCCTCATCCATCAATCAATAACCCCTTATTCTCCATCAGTAATCCCTCATTCACCAATCATTAACCCCCTAATTCTCCATCAGTAATCCCTCATCCATCAATCATTAACCCCTTATTCTCCATCAGTAATCCCTCATTCACCAATCATTAACCCCCTATTCTCCATCAGTAATCCCTCATGCGTCAATCATTAACCCATTATTCTCCATCAGTTATCCCTCATCCATTAGTCATTAACCCCTTATTCTCCATCAGTAATCCCTCATCCACCAATCATTAACGCATTATTCTCCATCAGTAATCCCTCATCCGTCAATCATTAACCCATTATTCTCCATCAGTAATCCCTCATCTGTCAATCATTAACCCCCATTGTCCATCGGTAATCCCTCATCCACCAATCATTAACCCATAATTCTTCATCAGTAATCCTTCATCCATCAATCATTAACCCTTTATTCTCCATCAGTAATCCCTCAGTCATTAACCCATTATTCTCCATCAGTATCACCTCATCCACCAATCATTAATTCCTTATTATCCATTAGTTATACCTCCTCCATCAGTCATTAACCCGTTATACTCCATCAGTAATCCTTCCTCCATGAATTATTAACCCCTTATTCTCTATCGGTAATCCCTCATCCACCAATCATTAACCCCTTATTCTCCATCATTAACCCCTCCGCCATCAGTCATTAACCCCTTATTCTCCATCATAAATCCCTCATCCATCATTCATTAACCCCTAATTCTCCATCAGTAACCCCTCATGCCTCTATCCTCTATCACTGCTTAGTTACCTTCTGAATAATTGAAAGTTTGGATTGCTCCAGAAAGCCAATGTCGGCCGTCAGCAGTGTGCTAACATGGTGGTGTGAGCAGATGAAACACGGGGTGGAGCCGGGAACAGGTGAGACACGGGGTGGATCCGGGAACAGGCGAGACACGAGCTGGAGCCGGAAACAGGCGAGACACGGGGTGGAGCCGGGAACAGGCGAGACACGGGGTGGAGCCGGGAACAGGCGAGACACGGGGTGGAGCCGGGAACAGGTGAGACACGGGGTGGAGCCGGGAACGGGTGAGACACGGGGTGGGGCCGTGTTCAGTTACCCAACTGGGATTTTGGTGTGAAAGTGGTATAAGTGTCTCCACATACTGTACATGTCACAGAAACATTGTAACTACATGTATGTACATAAATCCAGTGGGTTCCTGTCGACATGTGCGTCAACCTCATACAGACATGGTCAACAGGTCGACGTGTGCTTCAACACAAATGTGGTCGAACAGATTTGTTTTTTGGGTTTTCATCATTAACCACCACCGTGGAATAGGATTGGGAATAGTCCCTGTCCGAAGCAACGTCAGCCCACAAGGTTACATGATTCCACTTCTTTGGCTTACATGTGGTAAACATACAGAATTACGTAAAAGAAAAATGTGAAAATCTGTTGACTATTACATGTAATTTAGTTTAATATTATATTAGTAGTACTAGTTATAGTTATAGTATAACATGTAGGTGCCAGTTTAGGCTATATGTCCATGAGGGATTACTATAGAATGTTGGAAGCTGTGGGGTATGGCAGGCTGTGGGGGGGCAGACAGGAGGGGGGGGGGGGGGTGGAGCAGACAGACAGATGGGGAGCGGCTGGGAGAGGTGATTAGAAAGCACTGGAGGTTTGCGATAGAAGTGTGTAGAACATCCCATAGTCCTGTTACTGACATAACTTAGTATTCCAGAAGAGATACAGCGATCACCGAGGGACAACCGTCACATCCCATTAACCAGTGATTGGCACTATACCCAACGCTTGTCTCCTTCACAAGGACCCATGCTGCCATCATGTCATGGAAGATATGTGACCGGAAAGTTTATCAAGGCTCTGAGCTATCGGGAAATATGTGGTGATACGTTTTTTTTGGGGGGAGGTTAGAGGCAACGTGGGGAAAAAAATACTTTCACATCTTTGCACACTGCACGCTGCCATATGTGCTTGACAGTCTGTCCCACACCAGAGTTCCTGGCCCAGACTTCATGCAGCCTGATAGTAGCATTAATACCGCAGTCAGTAACACACGGAAGATGTATCAAACCTTCTAAAGATTCTTTTCTAGACTATACTAAATGAATTGTAGTTTGGAGCTTATTGGTTGGTCGGGCAACTTCTCCTCTTGTCCACATGAGGAGAAGATGACAAGTTCCGTGTATCCCAATGGCTTCCACAGTCACACCTTTGGTGCACTTGACACCATGACATCACAGAACGGCGTTGATATATAGGAATGCGCCCTGTACCTATGTACATAGTGAAGAGCCTGTCTAGGCATCCTACCAGCACCAGAAGGCACCATCTGGGCAGTGAGCTCATACCAGTCCATGCAGTGAAATCAGTGCAGTACCACCGATGACCAGCAGGGAGCACACTATACATTTCCTATACACAGCGTATGATACTGTAGCAGACGTGGATGTAGTTTATATAATGTGACACATAACAGAGAGTAAAAGGTGGAAGTGGCCGCAGGAAAATGTGTATTAGATTCCTTTTTGCGACAATAATTAACATTGAACCTGTCAGAAATCCTGCATTGGCCCTGGAGTGACTGTAACACAGGCATTAATCAATGTCACATACAGTAATGGAAATCATTTACATCTAGTTTTACAGGACATGTTTTCTTTGGTTTATTTCCCCTCTGAATATACAGTATATTACAGAGTTTTTACCTCAGACGGAGGCTTCATCGGGCCTAATTATAAAATGGTGGTCTCAAGTGGCGGTTTCTGTTATAGGCCCGGCCAGAAGCTGGAAGCAAAGAATTATTGGTCACTGTCCCTAAAGCCCCTCCCTGCGCCAGACTCTTATCTCGTGCCAGGATCATGGTAGTCTCCCCGGCAATCCATGTGTTAGAGGCAATAACCGAGGATAGGTACCGGCATATTAATAACTAGGCCTCATTGTCGCGTTACCACCTCTGTGACATTCTGCAGGTGACGATCGCCCTGCGCCACATGGTACAATGAGTTGGGTGCAATGTCCATGTTAGACGCAGTGGCACAATTTTACTTTTCCTGTGAGTGTGGCTATGTCAGTGCGCACGGCGTATCAGTAGACACAGAGGCCTACAGTCCCAGGAATGTCTTGAGGAATTATTGGGTGATGACGCAGAGTGTTTTGTGAGCGTGTCGCATTACTGGTTGCAAAATCAGAAGCAGAACTACGCACATTGGAGACTGTACTCCAGGAATGGCCAACCTTGACACTCCAGCTGCTGTTGAACTACACATCCCAGCATGCCCTGCATCAGTTGTACTATTTGGCCATGCAAAAACTGATGCAGGGCATGCTGGCTTGTGTAGTTCAACAACAGCTGGAGTGTCAAGGTTAGCCATTACTGCCATACTCAAGGAGAATCTTCCGCTAGCAAGAGGGTGGCGCAGGATTCCACACGCCAAGTGGTATCTAAGCATCTTCAGATGCGCAAAGTGGGCGTCTCAGTCTATGTGCACACGCGGCTGCACACCAGGGAGGGGCTTGTAGGGATATTTGCATACAGGCACAGGGGCCGATGGCGCAGACTCAGATTGAGGCCCAATGACAGGGACCTCCTCAGTTTTTAGCATTCCGATTGGACGGCGAGCTTCGGGGTAGCAGCTATTCCATCTACCAGTTCTCTATATTACACCCTAGATGCAGCACTAGCCGGCCCATCGCTATACAAATTACAGGGATACAAAGACGGCTGAAAACCGTGTATTAGCTAATGGCCTGAATACTGTCATTTGCTGCACATTACATTCCGCGTCTGGGATGTGGCACAAATGTGATTGTTCTGCGCTGGGACCAGTAAGGACTGACGCGATATTTTCTTATGGGACCTGCCTTTGTTTCTTGAGGCTCTGTAGCCGGGAGTGGATGGAAAGGTCGACAAAAAAACCCCAACATTGCTAAAAGGTCGACACAAGCAAGTCGGCATAAGTTTTTCTCTTTTGTGTGTGTGTATCTGATGACACGGACCCCCGATTAGTGCAGCACGAACCCTTGCATGGATGTTAAAGTACAAAGAAAAATCTAATTAAAAAGTGACAATCTAATGTCGACCTGCTTCATGCTGACCTTTTGCTTGTGTCAACCTTTTGTCAATGCCGACCTAGAAACTACAGACCCTGTCGCAAACGTAAGACAGAAAGTCTGCGCCTTGCACTTATGGATTTATTTAAGTTTAAAATGACACCGGGTGTGTCTCCTTACATCTCTCACAGTCCACCCATGGAGAACCCCTGTAACTTAGGGCCACTCTCGCAGAACCGGGGCCCTGTGTTACAGCTGAGAGAATGGTTTTATCTGACCGGTAACAATAAGGCCTCGGGGAGACTGAGATGGGCACGGATCTGCATGGGTGCACCGGGTCTGGTTAAATGGATGTACAGTAAATTAGAGATGAGCGGTTCAGATTCTTCGGACATACCTGACCCGATGGCAGGCGAACTGCGCTCACGAGTTTCCGGCTTTGTTCGGAAACCCGAGCGTGGCCGAACGCGGGAATCTGGCGTCGGATTCTCGCGAGACGCTGAGTCTATAAAAGCTTGGCGTCACCATTTTACACTCACGCTTCCAGCTGTGCACAGCTCTTCTAGTGCCCGGCGGGTCTAGTTGTGCTGCGTGCAAGGCCCGTCCACAAAAAAAAAAATACAGAGTAAAAATATTTTATTTTATTTTATTGGTGTATACTGCACCCCAATAGCATAAACCACAAGTTCCGTGTGTGATTGCTCTGTGTCCACGAAGTGTTATATAAGTTACATAAGCTGCGCATTAAAAATCAATTTTTCTCTTCTTTATTCATTCTTTGTGTGTACTGCACCCATAGTATACTGTCAGAAGGTCTGTGTGTGATTGTTCGGCCTCCACGCAGCGTTATACAAGCTGCGCATTAAAAATAAATTGTATGAAAACAACATTGTGAGCTGTAGTGGTCAAAATTGTCTGGAAAGGACTGGAAATTAATGTTATTGAGGTTAATATTACTCTAGGGATAAAAAAACGCAAACATTACAAGATTTGGCTGGTTTTTGACCATAAAAAAAAAATCCAAAGCCTTTCACCACCGCTTGACAAAGGCAAATCCAAATCATGGGGACGATTCCAAATCCAAATCTTCGGCCCCGGCACTCATCTCTACAGTAAATGGATAAACCGTCATTAGGTAGCCCAGGGCCGCACTGTGACACCCGTCATTTGGAGATCCTTCATGACTCTGCCCAGACCTCTCACTGCTGCATGTCTCTCCAAATGTACCCCTTTAGTACCATTCCATACCCAACGAATGGCATTTATCATGTCTTTGCTGGCCAACAGGGGCACTACCTTAAAACCTGGAGTGTCAGTGTGCCCTGAGGACCTTGGTTGGGAATTCCCTGATCTAGTACATTCTACAAAATCATGGCATTTATCACTGAATTCTGCTAATAGGGAATAGACGGGGCCGCTGTAATTACACAGCCACCCCCTGTTCAGTGGACCTTATTCTGGTTGACTCACAAGGCTGCGAAATTTGCAGCCTTGTGAGTTTACTAGACGCCGCCAAAAGTGCTGGGCTCCCTCGCGCGCCGCGATCCCCCGCGAATCCCCACATGGCTGCGAATCAATGATTTGCATAATCATCCATTAGCCGCGGGGGAGAAATCATTTGATTGATCGAATGATTTCTCCAGCGCTCGCCTCTATGGTGTCTCTGATCTGCGAGCACCCTGTGCGGGAAGCGGGTGGGCAGATGGCATCCACTGACGTCAGCTGCCGCCCCCCGCACTCGCGTCACCATGCGATTACCATGGGAACCCAGCGTTTTCATGCAAACGCACGGGAGACTGAATAAACCAGAATAACCCCCAGTGTCCCTACCTCCCCCGCCACTATATTATCCCCCAAACTCCCAACACTGGGCAGCAACTTCACACAAATCAGTACCCTGATGTCATAGAGAAACAAGTGATAGGGAATACTGTACATAATAGGAAATTCGGCTTCTCATGTTGAGAAAAGGCAGCAAAACCCCGCTGTAATTCTGCCCCCCTATTCTCCCCAAACAAGGCAGCGTAGTCCCCCCCCCCCCCCCCCCCCTCGCACATTTCCCAGACTGTAATTACAATAAATGACATGTTTGCACAGACAGTAACTGCAGGGAAGCCGGAGACTCAGCTGAATCTTCATTATGTTTCCAAATAGAATAATTCACCTTTTAATTACATAGGAGATTGCACACTGCAGTGTTTAGCGGGATGAGTTCTGCAGCCTGAAAGGAGACGTGTACCTGGGGCTGACATCTGTACGACATGACTGGGTTTTAATCAATATAATGTGTTAATTAAGCAACAAGACGGAAAAAACAGCCTGACAGGGGAGAGAGAGGTTTGGGCTCAGCAGTATAGTGAAGGGTGTTTGGGTGTCTGTAGGGCGAGTATACTAGTGGCAATGGACTGTGTCATGGTGGCTGTGGGGTCGTTCCTAACGTAGTGCCTGCAGATATTACTTAGCAGGAGGGGACAGGAAATATTGACAAAGCAGCGGTAACCACCCGCACCCCACCCCGGCTCTAGAGCACATTGTGCTAATGGTACATATACCTCATGCACACAGAATGTATTCCAGATTCACCCATACCCAGAAGAGTAAGCCACACCTCCCGAACGAGGCTTGTGGGTGTGTCAATGTAAGGTGGGGGCAGGACTGAACCACGTCCCCAACACCTCCCCTGCGGAGCAGCTACAGCACATAAATATGAAATATACATAAAACCAAATCCATCAGACGTACTATTGACCTGTTATAACACTACCGGACACTGGCATGCATTAATAGGGGAATGGATTCAAGGGATGCCAATGTGACAGTGCCTCTTTACAAGGCATTGGTGAGACCACGCTTGGAATATTGTGTTCAGTTCTGGGCACTGATCCTTAAAAAGGACATAAATGAATTGGAAGAAGTGCAAAGAAGGGCGACTAAGCTAGTAACAGGTCTCGAATCACTAGAATACAAAGATAGGCTAACCAGGCTGAATATGTTTTCACTGGAGAAACGGAGGTTGAGAGGTGATATGATTAGTATGTTCTGATACAGGATTGGGAATCATATGGAACTGGAATCATGCAGTGGGCAGTGGGAATCATGCAGTGGGCAGTGTGTGGCGGGGTCTATTCAGCGAATGGGAAGTCTACTACTAGTTCCCATCCGCCGCAGGGACCCCTCTGCTGACTTCCCATTCCCAGAACGGACTCCGCCGCACACTGCCCACTGAATGATCCCCCCTGCCCTGCGAGCTAGCAAGTACCAGGGGAGAGGGGGGGGGGGAGCAGGCATACCAGCTAGCAAGTACCAGGGGAGGGGGGGAGTGGGCATACCAGCTAGCAAGTACCAGGGGAGCGGGCATACCAGCTAGCAAGTACCAGGGAAGGGGGGGGGGGAGCCGAGCTACCACTGCCAAGTACATGGGGAGGGGGGGTAACGGTATAGGTGTAGAGGCCATCGTCCATACACAAGCCATCACCCAAACACAGGCCAAGGCCCGCACACAAGCCATCGCCCACACACAGGCCATCGGCCACGCACACAAGCCATTGCCCACACACAAGCCATCGCCCTACCTGTCCATTCCCGTCTCCTTCTTGAAAAGTTCATCGAACTGCAGCATTTTGTGCCGGGTGATGATGTGGATTTTGAGTCGAGGTAGTAACTTGGTGATGAGCTGCAGATGGTTGTAGATGATGCCCTTCCCGTCTCTGCGCATGTAGTGGTTTGGGCCCCAGAAGATGAAGACGGTGCCCTGGCTCAGGTTTAGCAGTTCGTTCCGGTTGCTGAGTACCCGCTGCATGCTGGAATGCGCCACCACTCGCAGGCTGGTTCTGTTGCCCACGTCCTGCCCATGTCTCTGAGTGGGGGCATCGTTCATACGTATTACACACTCCGTCTGGTCAATCTTCTCACCCAGTTTACTGCCCAGCAGGTGCCCGGAGCTGGTGACCAGCGCACAACTCTTGCAGCGCATCTTCAGGGGCTGCGGAGAGAAATGTCGCAGATGTGAAATCAGACAGCGGAGCATAAAATCCCAGCGTAAACGCTCGTATGTCACAGCTGGCGGGAAACAGACAGACGCATTTATATCACTCCCGGCGTCAGCCATGCCGGCGCTTCAGTACACTGCGACAGCACGGAACACAGAATAAATGTGACGGAACGTTCTGCTCTTGGACAGATATCGCCATAGAAACTAAACGTGTTCATTCAAAGATCCTAAGGGCTAGATTTACTAATCCATCCAAAATTCAAGAGGTGACCAGAATCTAACTGTCATTTCTTTATTGCATCTTAAAGAATATAGACAGGATCTGATTGGTTGCTATGGGAAACATCACTGCTCGGGAATTTTCAGACATTTTAGTAGGTTTAGGTGCACTCTTTCCTAGTGGATAGCTGGAGAACCAGAAAACTGGTACAAAGTCCTTTTTTGGCAGGTACAGGCAAAAATAAAAAAGGGTACTGTACCGGCCAAAAAGGTACCGTTGGAGAGTATGCCTTCCTCACCTGTCGACCTTTTTATAGGTCAACCTGATGACATAATGTATATTGACCATATAGTATGGACCTGTTGACTGTTGACCTTTCACCTGGATACCAACTGTCACAGTGGACATCATTATTTCTGACACACAAGTGTATACTACACAGGGGAAAATGTACTAAGCTAAATACACCTAAAATAGGCGTCTAGGAATCACCATTTATTCGAACAGTGATTCCTAATTTACTAAGCAGCGGTACATAATATACGGCAGCTAAATAGTGGAATACGGCCGTTAATTGCCGTTAAAATACGGCTGGAAAATTTTGCAGAAGCCTGTACGGATCAGTCAGATCTACAAGTCCCAGCAAGCCCGCACCGCATCCAGGGACTTGCAGAACCACAAGTCCCAGCATGCAGGGCACTAAAGGGCCCACTGGAACGGGTAGTTGCACAGCAATACACAATAGTTTTATCTCTTTTTCACACCAACATCAGCCTGATGCCCAATGCCCAGGGGCACTGGGGACAGCCCCAGGCTTCAGTCTGGACAGGAACCTTCTGGAGGAGGGGGGACCCCTCATTGTCCCCACTTCGCCAGGACCCCTGCCCAGACTGACCGGTCAGGGGATTAATGCTTTGGCCGGGAGCACTTGTATAAAATGTCTCCCGCCCGGCTGTGGCATTACCCTGCTGGCTGGTTGGGCCTGGTGCTGGTTCAAAAATACGGAGAGCCCTACTCGTTTTGTCCCCCACATTTTGGGAACCAGGACCGTCCCTTGGGTCTGATGCTGGTTTTCAAAAATACAGTGGACCCATTTGAGCCCGGGGTTGGTTGTGGGTGTGGACGGTGGGGGGGGGGGGGCCTACACGTTTTTTTTAAATTATTTATTTATTTAGACTATCTTTTTTTACACTGCTGCCTGCACGGATCTGACTGATATGATGGATCTGACTGATCCGTGCAGGATGCCGACTCGTATTTAGCCGACGTATATTCAGCCGCTAAATACAAATACGGCGGAATACGATTGGCTACGCCATCGGCCAAATACGAATCCATAAATACAGTAGATGAGTAAATCTGGCCAATTTACGAATCGTATTTCCCCCCAAAAAATGTCCGTTGCCTGTCGTATGAGTCGCACTAAGAGTACCAGTATGACTGCGTCGTATTCGCATCCTTAGCACATTTCCCCCACAGTATTTGTTGATTGCTCATCAACAATTCCCCAGTGTATTCTTAATTCTCCTTGAATAAATGCCAAAAATAATCCCCTAACTCTCCTAAGAGAACTCAATTAAACAGAACATTTTAGCACTCATAGAAAAATGCCAAATTCAAGTCATTTCTACCAGCTCGGAGAATATCCTGCAATTAAAATATTTTCCTTACTTCTGTCTGAGTCCCTGTAATTAGCATCTAACACGCGATTCTCTCAACGTTTTCATTTGCAAAATGCTCTTGACACAGCCACTAATGACCCCGCTCTGCGCGGAGGAAGCTAATTTTTATTTGTTGTTGATGCTAAATCGCAAATGAAAGTCAAAGGGATGATCTGCTTACAGATATGAACCTCCTCTCGCAGCGCCAGTAAATAGAATATGTTCTGCTTTGATTAGATCTGGCTTCATGCACTCACTAGAAACAGTCACCCATAAACATAAGGGATGGCTTTATTAGCCCAACGGAGCATAAGCACCCAGGCTGTGGGAGGGCGGGGGGGGGCGTAGTCTGTTCTCAGTTGTGTGCGCGGCACCCTATTCCCTTCTCAATTGTAGTCCGCGTGCATGGTAACGTATGAAAAAGTCCCAAAAGTGAAAAAAAAAATTGCTAAAAAAATTAAGGTACTTGTTTCCTAGCACGGCCACAACGATCTTGATCTGGGGCATCGCAGGTAAAAAAATCGCGTCGGTCGCATCGCATGCGGGCTAAAAAATCGCATGCGATGCGACCGACGCGATGCACGCGATTTCCCATAGGGAACAATGTAAAATGCCTCAATTTAACCAAATCAACATAGGGAACAATGTTAAATGGGACAGACATCCCCAAAAAAACCCCTGACCAGTGAAATGGCCCCCCAAAAATACTTAACGCCACTCCACGATCAACGTCAACCCGAAGCGTGGCGAGCGCAGCGAGCCCGCGAGGGGCGGCGGTACGCGGCCTCCGACCTTTTCATACCCCCACTATCCACGTCGGCGTGGAGTTGAGAATAGATAGTGTGGTAAAAGTTAAAAAAGGTAAAAGTATCAGATCCCAGGGCGAGGGGACGTTTTGTCCTGAGTAAATTGACTCTCTATATTATTTTGTTATTTCAAGCTGTCACATAACCCAATTCCCAGCGTATTAGGAGCCCAGTGCTACCACCAGCACCCCGTCCTAATAAGCTTTATCCCAGACAGATATTGAACCGTTTCCTTAATGTCAGCATCTCCTCTTCCTCCTCCTCCTGCGCTTTGCTGCCCTTACGCTGGCGATGTCACCTTCCACAGCACCTACAATAGATGTATAGGACAGGCCAGTAAACGGAGAGCACCTATAAAGCTCAGATTTACTGAGAGTTCTGTTCTGCTCCCAATAAAAGCCTCCGCAGAGAGAGAGATCAGTATCAATCACAGCCTTATTGGAGTGGGGGATGAGATCCGCAGATAACCCAAGGCTGTCAGGTTGAGCTGATGGTCAGACCAGCAGAAGTAATCAGCGCAGGGATGCCGGAGCTCTCTATGGCCCTTATTCTGATCGGTGCGGATATTCCCGCATTCTTACGGTGCGGTCCGTACGCCACGGTGTTTTGCCGCGTGCGGCCATCGTCCGTAGAAACGCCCACGTGTCCTCCGCATTCGGACGGACTCACTCTTTAAGAACAGGGCGTGTTTACGGACGACATACAAAGCATGCGTGTGCGGGAGAAACACTCCGATTCGGCACGGTATTACAGAGTATTACAGTGTATGCTCGGGAATACCGCATCCGAACGGGAGCCAAGCGGTGCTACCGCACGTAAGCGGAGTATTTACGCCAAACAACCCACTATGAAGTATCTTCTGCAATACATCACATGACCCACTTATTCAATTACCTATCCTCATAAAAAACAGCTTATTTGGAATTGGAATCAATTAGATTCCAATATATCCTTACAAGCATGCCTAACACATGCATTGCACACATTAACCCTTACAGCAATGTAAGTGCAATGGTTTGTATGTATTATTTTATGGTCATTGCATCACACTGGCATTGACTGTGACATGAATATAAATAAATGTGTTTACTTTACCCAAAATGTGTGGTTTCATGAGTACATGTCAAATACACATGTGTATTGCTAGTATTAATATTCTGTCATGTCCATTGTTAGCAGTTTGAAAGTGTCTGACAAGTACAGCATATGTGGGTGTTTAGTACGGGTTCCTTGAAGCAGCAATGGTTTCAATTAAAGCACTGACAAGCGTCCTATTAGTGAGTAATGAGTAAAGGAGTAGATTCTATTGGGTTCAGGTGTTAATGGTTGTAGTCATTAGGCGTACGTTCGCCTACCGCATGAACGAGTGGTGTCCGCAAAGCAATAGTACACTTGTGGACACCGCACATTTCTGGCCTTTTTGATCGCGTGCATTCGGAGTGGTTTCCGAATGTACGCCCCCCAACATAAGTGTACTCCCCCGTGTCCGCCCATGTTTCCGCCCCGTTTTGCCCACTTTGAAACTACGCCCATGTGTCATTCCGCATGACGCCCATAATACGCCCCTATTTCCCGAATGATAGCGGTGATCAGTTCTGGACGGGATCTGGCCGAACTGGTACCGAGTCAAGGCGTGGCACATGCGCGGTGCGTTCGCCACGCATGCGCAGACGCCGTAAACACGCGATCCGAAAGTATGCGGTAAAGTCCGCGTCAATCAGAATAAGGGCCTATATGAGGAATTCCAGGGGGGTGGGTACATATAGTATGGGGGTCTTTGCCAACGAGGGGGCACCTGTGACGGAATGCCAAGTGCTGCCAGCTTTGTGCAGTGATAGACCTGTAGCTCGTTCTCTCTCTCTTCTGCAAAAGACAATAAAGGGAGATGGTGGAAGCCCCCGGTTTCTCCCCCTCTGTCTCTGCCGGAGACAGATTTTTATTGGGTGAAGTGTCTGCATCAGCTTCAACCCAATAGAATTTCCCTCAGGAGGCCGATAAGTCAGGAAAATAGTCCGCTCGTTCACTTTTGTGATTTGAAAGTCCACTTGTTGCCTGCGCGCGACACCAGCAATTGGGGGCTCAAACAGTTCGAAGGACTTCACCGTGGAACAAGTGGCTCGTGCCTTAGAGAAGTGACTATTCGTTATCAGGAATGGGTGGTGGGGGGAGTGGGGTGCTATTAACCCTGATAATTAAGGATCCAACCCATTGTGCGGATACTTCCCTGCAGGAGCAATTCAGCATTATGACCCTGGTGCATGTAATACAGCTATCTTAATCAGACTGGCCTGCTCATCCAGAATGGCCGGGAGGCTCCTGAATCTCTGGTGACACTCCCGCTTGCCTGGAGGAGTATTCAAATCTCCCAGTCCTAAGGCATAGGACAATTCCCTGTGTGAAGCGGGTGGTGAGGGCAGCCGAGGATGCTATTTCCATCATTGTAGTTTCACTCCCTGCTCGACAATGCCAATAATCCCATCATGTCCCTTCCAGCACTGACCATCAATACCGCGCCACATCTTCCCCTGCTGTGCCAACCTGGTTGCCGCCTTCCGGAGTTGGCAAGTATGATCTGAATGGATCAATGACAGGAGACAGGAGCCGCATGCGACCAGCCCGCGCTGTTGGACCAGTTTTAGTTGCACCCCACGTGCCCCCATTCCTCTGCTCACAAAGCAATGCCAGAGATGGGCGTCTGAATGCGATGGGCACTTATGTTCTGACGTCCAGAGAATTAAATATGCGCAGACAGAAATCACAGGGTCACGTTCGCTGGAGATGTTCTATGGACTCAGAACAAAAGTGCAGCAAATATTGGGCTGGCATCTAATCACATTGGCATTGATTATTCTGCAAAGAGCTATGTACAGGGCTGTGCCCAGTGTGCCTGGCACTCGTCCTAACCTACGTTTTTCACTTCAGTGAAGCGGGGTAGCAGATTGCAAGTGAAATTAAATCAATTTTAATCGACTTTCTATTGTTTGCCTCTGAGTGGACCGTCATCTGCTTAATTGAATAACAAGGCAAACAGATAAAAGACGCCATCGCGCCACGCCCTGAAAACGCTTTGTAGTTGTTACTGTCCAAACTAAGTTTGAAGCAGGCAGGAATCCGGGTCATAGGTCTACAGTGTCTACGTCGACAGTCAATAAGTCGGCACGAAAAAGTTAGACATGCAAAAGGTGGACATGACAAAAGGTTGAAAAGGACGACGTACTTTTTCATCCATGTGAACTCTCACTGGGAACTGTAAAGTGGGGACGCGGCACAGGTGTTGACATTGATATGAAAAACCTTTAGAAAAGAACGTAGACCTTTTTCACATGTCGACCTTTTTCATGTTGACCATATGCTTTTGTTGTCAAACTTTTGGCTATGCTCTGTGCTTTCAGCTATGCCGGTTTACTACCAGGGCATTTTACCTGGTTTTAAATTCCCAGGGCCACAACAAAGCTCTTCATCTCTCTGCATAAGGGACCAATAAGCGGAGAGCAATATTCATTCTACGCCCCATCAGAGACTGACTGGGGTTATTCTAGGCTCCTGGCACCAAAGGCATGCACACACACAGGAAAGGGGGCATGGCCTTACCCCGCAGGGGTGTGCCGCAAGTCACAGGGGTGTGGCCTCATGTCAAGCCCCCGCCTAACCATGGTGGCCGGGCAGAGTGCTGGGAGGAGATGCTGTTCAGTTGGGGATTCACATGGCCGCACCGCAGAGTAACATGTTCATTAGAGAGAGCTTCAGTAAGAAGGATGTGAAATATGGTCTGCATGGGATGTAATGGGAACCCATCTGTACCCACTGCCACCACAGCAGTTCCATCCCTGCTCCTGCACATGAAGGGGGAAACATAAAACGCTGCAATACCGTATCTCTGGAGGACAGACAAATGGTCCCACCAGGGGAGAACAATAGCACATATCCACAAAAGGGGTGTGGTCATGTATCAGAGGGTGTGTGGCCAGCTTCCAGAGAGTCATGGCCAGCCACCGAAAGGAGGCTTGCCATGACTCACTAGGAAGGGCAAAGATATTGCTACAGATAGGAGGTTGGGGTGGAGGGTGTCCACAAGTGCCGCCATGTTCTGATTGGTCGCTATTGAGGTGCTTACACCTTCTGCTGACGACTTGCCGAGAGCAGTGCAGGGGGATATAGGGGTGTGCGGTCATAATGTTGATGCCAAATTGTCGACAGTAGCCCGATTCCCTCGCTAGCAGGCACCGCGCATGTGCATTGCGGCTCATACTCATGCGCAATTTATCCATAGTGGTCCGCTGTGCAAATCCGATCAGGTTTGATTTACCTGAGAGATAAAGTGGAGAGAGGTAAACCTCCAAATAGATTCTAACTGCCATTTTTCAAACACAATCTGTCGCGTGGCAGTTGGGAGCTGATTGGCTGGTACTCTGTATCTCTCTCCAAGTCTTAGTACATAACATGGGGGTTTGCATTTTTAGAAAAGAAGAAACCCAAGTGTCCTGCATTGGGAAGGATTACTGATGGTCCCATTACTGACGCTGCTGCAAATAAGGATGGGTGGTTAATTCATTAGAGTCCCTGCCGCCACGCGTGTCTGCAGCGCTACCTGCGACAGTGCGACGCGAATGCAGTCTGAGCAGTAACTCTGTTATTCCACATGATGCCGGGGGGATTATTAAGCCGGCTGCTATCTCCACGCTGAGACTTTCAGGAAACAAAAGGCGTGTTGCCATGACAACCTGGTCTGCGGAATACTAAAGGAAAAAAAAAAGAAAATATGAATTTATCAGCTGTAGTTGTAAAGCCCTTTAATTAGTTCTGGATATCCATTAGGCCCCAAATCATGGCTCAGAGTACATATTCCTTGCGGTCTTACTGTGGCGCACTCCGAACACTAATAGTCCCCCGTCCTCGCCACCCGACAGCGCATAGTTAATATTTATTGTTACAGTGTTGCTGCGGTACGTTTTGTGTCTTTTTCATGTTAGTGGTTTTGTGCAAACTGCATATCGGATAATAAAGCAAATTCCCTCCTTATTATGCATCATAGAGGAGTTGAAAAATGGCTCATTTATAAACGTGAACAAATTATTATCCCTCTTAAAGGAACGGACTCCGTAAATTCTGGGGAAAATTCCGCATGAAATTCCTTTTGCAGGATTTCGTGAATAGTGGATAATGAGCCTCATTCAGCTTCATGTGAAAATTATCAAAAATTGCAAAACTAACCTCTTAAACTGCGGTCGCGGTTGTGAAAAATGTGACCGTGGTCTAAGGCATGATGGGGGTGGGTTGGTGACTTACCGATATGGGGATGGCGACAGAGCATTGTGGGGGCATGGTACAGACAACGAAGGCGGCTAAGGACCGTTTACCGTCTAGGCCGTGGCGGCTGTGTGACATCACATGCGGCTGGTGCGACCGAAAGATGGCGGCCCTGCAGTCAGGGGGCTACCCTTAATGTGTGAGCACTTCTCTACACAATGAAGCACTCTCAAAATCTTGTGGGCTCATCGTCGGTAGGGACCCCACCCGGTGTACCACCCACCCCCCCAAAGACTTCTGCTGGCGGTTATAATTTGTGGCTAAATCACATACAATATTCATTGTACCTTGATGATTTGGCATTGAGAATAATAACGACACGCTAATAAGTCTCCGTAAGTGGGGCCAAGACCAAGACTTGTAACGCACTATAATACACCAGGTCAGATCAGGGAAAATGCAACACTCAAACTTGAGCTCTGTAGACAGAAGAATATATTAAAGTAGAAGTATTTCCATATATAAAAATCTGCCATTATTTAAGCCTTGTAAAATTCTCCCGTTGAATGGCTTTCTGCCATGACGCTGTGAATTCCGCTCACAAATCAATAGCACAGACGCGTTTCACATTTCACCCACCATGATTTAATAAAAGCGTCTCCCCCGCAGCGGCTGATATTTGCTTAGAGATTACAGGTCTTATTTCATAATCACTTGAAGGCAGAATTTGTCTCTCACATATGGCTGGAACATAGCGACTACGTGAAAACACTTCTAACACCGGTACTGCAAATGTTCAGTGTCTTAAATATAATTATATATAACTTCCAATTCCTATCTAACAAGTTTTGCAGTGGTAATATCCACTGACTGCGGCGATATCTGGGTTGATAACACCCTCTCCAGATGGCAATAAGGGGGAAATAAGTGCATTATTAAAAAAAAAAAAGCTTTACTCATTACATACATTAGTGGTTAATAAATTAAAAATATATACCTTTTTTTTTACCGCATTGGTGAAGAATCTGGGAAAACGGGCTCACAAGCACTCATCTAGTAAAGCAGTACGTTAACTCTTAACCAATCTGCGCCAGTACGGCCAGGTGACCAGATTACCGCCTTTGTGACCATTTCCTTTTTTAATTTAGTAAGTCATCTTTTACTATATCACTATTATCACCACCATCGGACCAGTAATGATAAATAAGCACCCAATTAATCCTAGCAGACAACTGGGCAAGGACATTTGTGCAAAGCGGGTAGTAAGACATTACATCATAGGGCACAATATAAAAGTGGTGCGCAAAGCAGGGGTTACTGTCACTATAAACTACAAACAGGACTGGGGAATGAACAGGACATGACAATGGAACCACTATGACCATTTTGCTGTCTGAGATCTAGTAATCATAAATTGGGGGTAATGCCCCTAAAACTATTATTTCTTATTGCAGATGTTTTGGAGATGGTTTGGGGGCAATTAATCCTGGCTCCCCGTCACAGGTGCTCAGAAGATGTAGCTCTACAGCTCTGCAGCCTAAAAAGTAAAGCACCTCGGGGGAGGGCCTTCTGCAAATCACCAGGACGATACAAAGCTTGGATAGGATTTGCAGCCGAGTACCCATGTGGGAGGTCCTCTTCCCATAGAGGAGTTTTGAACTAATAACACATTAATAAATGTTTTACTCCAGAGTCGGATTCCGGCACAAACGGGAAGGACGAGGTTACACTGAGCGGCCAGTCTGCATATACAATACTGTCGAAGCTTGCCATTATTTCAATTAATAGGTTTTGAGCCCTGGTTGTCAAGCGCATACAGCTGTTATTTCTTCAGCTGGCTTCCAAATGTTCCCTCAACTGAGTTCTGGATCTTCTTCATCTACAGTCTACAGGACAGATACAAGTTGGACAACTGAAGGCTTGATTTAAACCTGAAGGTAGTTAAACCCCCAAGTCGGTCTCTTGAGGTTGTTACTTCCTGTAAGACAACTTTGTCCTGGAGGCTTCCCCTTCCTACCACTCCCTGGGTGGTGGTAAGAAGAGCTAGGTGTCTCAGTTGTGTTAGTTTACGGTAGATGGGTGCATTCTTCTTTAGTTTGGTGGATCAGGCAGAAACAAAGTGATCACATCTGTTATCACTTTACTTCTACCTACAGACCACTGCACAGCGGGAAACCCCACTTTGTGTGTTAGTAGTCAGACCTCCTGGGATCACAAGATCCCCCTCTGGCAGGGCTGCTTCATAATATGTAATGACCTAACGCCATTTGAACATGGCATTAGCCCAAAAATGCATAGATTGTGATGCAACGTTGAATACTAATCGGCCAAGGTGAGAACACCATTCCATACACACTGGGCAATTATGCCCAGTGTGTATGGACAGCAATGATCGCTATCAATGCTGGGAGGAAAGCCGTTCAGTGCATACACACTGAGCTGCTTTCCTCCTGCCCGGCGCTGCCAGCGCGGTAGTGGTGGTGGGGGGGGGGGGGGGTACGGCTTTGCATAGTGCAGCACTATGCAATGCCGTCCACAAAGCCGTTCATATGCTGGTATTACCAACAGATGAGCGGCTTTCCCGGCGATGTTGCGGGAGCGCGCAGCAACACTCACCGTTCATCATCGAGCCATTCACACTGGGCGGCTTTGAGCTGAAAACCGCTCAAACGTGCTTACCCTTCCTCAGCCATAGAAGAAATGTGCTTCAAATAGCTATGACATGAATGGGAGAAACACTGCATCGGGCCCATGGTATCAAAAAACAGGGAACTTATTTTATCATAAAAACGCTTTATTAAATATTGAGACACATTTGCAGTGTCCTAAGGATTGTAAGCAGGAACATTTCTTTAGAAGTCATCTTCACAGTGTTATTGGGCGGTATTTATCATTTATGGATGCTCAAACATAATGATGTCACTAAACGGCACTATTGCGCTCTAATTAGGAACAGCAGCTCTGTCCCAGGTGTGTTCTCCAGGAAACAGAACAATTGGATCAGGCATTATACAGTATGTGCTGGAAAGTCTCAGCGTTTTTTGTTGAGATGGAAGAATCTGCTCAAAGTCCAGCACTGTAAGGAGTTAACCTGTGCAACGCGTTTCATCTCTGTAAGCATTTTCCTCAGGGGACTCTATGCTAATGCTCACAATTGCTCAAGACCGTACGTTAAATCGGCTATCGGGAAAACTTCTTATTAGAACGGAGCCCGCTTACACATCCAGCATTTTGTGAAATTGAATGTCTAGGGCACCGTTAAAATGTTATTCATAATTAATAAATGGTGAGGATTCCATGATAAAATAAGAAATATGTTCCCTATTTTATAACACAGGACATAATGCAGTGTGAGTCCGGCAGCCTTGCGGGATGCCGGCCGGATGCGGAGGTCTTTTTAAATAGGCGTTCAAGTTGATTTTGGCGTTTTTAAAATGATTTTTCCTATGAAAAATTGTCCCTCTACCTGCACAGGATGCTGTACAGTATTTGCTGCTTGGGCTTTGGGGAAAGAAGGATCATAGAGGTTTGAGGTACAGTATTGACCCCTCACATGCAAAGCAAGCACAATTAGCATATGTGAAGGTACATCCCAGGACAGATCTGGGGCCAGATGTACTCTGCTTCAAACATGATAAACTGGAGAGTGATAATCAGCCAGCCAATCAGCTCCTACCTGCCATGTCACAGGCTGTGTTTGAAAAAATGTCAGTCAGGAGCTGATTGGTTGATTGTTTATCACTCTCCATTATATTACTTTTGGTCCCTAATCTTTCAGAAAGGGATGCCAACAGATGGACCAAACTGGCTGAGATGGAAACATATTCCATGACCGACAACAAAACCTGAACACTTGGTGAAGTCACAGGGCCGCCACTAGTAATCTTGGGACCCGGGACGCAGTCCGCCCCCTCTCCCCAGAACTGATCTTCAGTCCGGGCACCCCCTGTACACCCGCACCACCCCCTCGCCCCCCACATCCCACACCATTACTTACCTATGAGGAGATTAAATTGTATTCTGTAGGGCAAGGAAAACCAGTAAAGGGGTTGAAGGAGAGGTGAAATCATAGAAAGACAGAAGAGCTAAGTATGTGTATTAAGCACCAATATGAGAGGGGAGAGGTGGGTGAGAGGGAGACCAGAGGGTACTGGGTTACAGTAGTCCAGTTTACAAGAGATAGAATAAAAGATCTGATGGACTTTGTGCGAGTAAAGATCTGATCCTGAAGATGTTGCAGAGGTAAAAATTGGCAGGATGGGGAGATAGCATGAAAATGGGGCTGAAGTATAGGTTGGAATCAAAAATGACCCCCCCCCCCCCCCCCCCCCCCCGCGGGAAGTGCTTCTGACTTTGAAAACACTTGGTGCACGCTGATTGGCTGAAGGCCAGTGATTTCAAAGTTAGAAGCGCTTCTCGCGCCGCCGGGCGGCGGATAGCGCGTTGTTTCCAGGTCACAGCAGGGACCCCGGCAACGTCATACTCAGCGCCGCAGGGACCTCCAGGATCTCCCTGACAGCAGGTACCCCCACACCGCTCGGACCCCCCTGCCAGCTCCCCAGGGAGGGGAGGGGGGTCTTGTGTTTTAAACCGTGCCTACAACTAGAGATAGGTAGCACCACTTTTTGCCAAGAAACATATTTATATGCAAAAAAGCCATAAAGGAAAAAAAGAAAGGATTAAAAAAAAAAAAAAAACTGTACAAAGGGAGCACTCTACAGTGTGTGGAATATAAAAAACCTCTTCTTGCAAAAGGCTGGGCAAAACAACAGTATTGGCAACAGAAAGGGTGAGTTGGGATGGAAAATGGACCTTGGAGTGATGGCAAAAGTAAGATCAGTCTTAGGCACACTAATAACAATGATCCGGGGCATCCAGAAGTAATAGAAGAGCGATAGTTGGAGATGTGAATGAGGGTGGAGCTGGAGTAGATTTGTGAGATGACCGAGACCAAGGACGGAGCCTTTGTGAACACCAAGTGAAGGAGAGCTACAGTTAAACATAACGTGATGGAAGAGAAGAACCATTTGTCCCATCTAGACTGACCCTTGTTGAAGTTGGAATTAGAGACAGTGAAGTGGTCAATAGGAAGTTAGGAGCCCAAAGAAATGAAGGGCTTGAAGGAAAGTTCTCTCAACATTGTCCAAATGAGCTGAGCTACCGAGAAGGATAAGAAGCTAGAACTAAACCTTAGATGTAAGGACTGTCAAGGTCAAGGAAGGACTGTGAGAAATGGAAGATGGACATAAGTCCGAAGACCAGGGGCTCGAACTATGGAGATAAAGTGCCAGATTCTCTAAGATTCAAAAGTGATAAAATGGAGAGTGATAAACAGCCAGCCAATCAGCTCCTACCTGCTATGTCACAGACTTTATTTGAAAAATGTCAGGTAGGAGCTGATTGGCTGTCTGTTTATCACTCTCCATTTTATCACTTTTAAAGCTTAGAGACTCTGGCCCAAAAGGGAGATGAGAGTTGGAGAGGTAGTTTGTGAGGGAGTCAAAAATTTTTTTTTACAGAATGAGAGAGTTGGCAGACAGTGGCAGGCGAGAGAGAGAGAGAAAGATACGTGGCAGCAAGTGCCAGGAGAGATGGAGCAGCAGAGGTGTTTAGGAATCATAGGTTTCGGGATATGGCAGTATATGTATAAAAGCTTGGAGCGAGATACAGTGGTAAGAGATAAGCTGCCAACCAATCAGCTCCTAGCGGCTATTTTTCAAACATAGCATGTAACAAAGCAGTTAGGCGCTAAGTGACCATTGCTGTACTTTAACACTTTTCACTTGATCTCTCTCCAAGCCTTGATACATATGCCCAAGGAGGGCAACAGGAAGACAACATTATTCATAACCAATGACATACCCTCCAACATCTGGAGGGTAGAAATCGGTGCACATCCGAAAAGGGTGTGGCCAAATGGGCATGTCAGTGGAAAAGGGTGTGTGGCCACGCCCCCTTTCCGAATGTGGACTGGCGTCATTTACACCATGTACCCGGGGCCCCAGGATGAGCCGGGTATCATGTAAGCAACGCCCACTCCACTTCCTTTACCCTCCTCAGCCGGCTATCAGCCCTGTATCGGCGATCCCCTTTTGCGCTGTGGTGTGCGCACATTTTGCCCTTCCCTGGAAACGGAGACGTGGTGCAGGGGTTCCGGGGCAGAAATCACTATGCAAGGGGAGGACGGCCATCCCGCTGAGTCCCCCTGCAGTGCTTCCTGGGAAATGTAGTCTATCAGGCCACTCACACACAAAGAGCAGCCAGCAGTGTAATAGAAGAAAACTACAGTTCCCAGAGACGGAGGAGCTGCCTATCAAAAAGTGGTACATTCGATACAGTCTGATTTAGCCGGTACAGACCATTAAAAAAACGGTACTGTACCGGCTAAATCGGTACAGTTGGAGGGTATGCAATGACTGATAAGAGGAAAGGTTACATTGGCAGAGGAGCAGGGAATTACATTTTTCCTAAGTATTGAGCTACCAAATATGTGTACTCAAAGATTAAATGAAATAAAGAACAAGGTAAGAACGGACACACCCCTGACACATTCCAGACCACTCCCCTTTTGTGACCGGTATCCAGAATTGGTAAATGGAAGAGAAAGCTCAGGCCTTGGTGTTGTCACTGGTTCCCAGCAATTTCCCAGGCGGCATCAGTTCCGCTCCCGGGGTTGACCTTAGCAATATTTTCTGCTATTATACAACAATACATCAAGGAGACATTTTCAATTAGTGCCAGCTGCACCACAGCTCAGGTTGTCCGTGCAGAGAAGCCGCTTTGATGAGCCAAATTAGACGCAACGTGATGGAAACAGAACAATTTCCAGATTAAACAGCAATTTGGGGTTAATGTGCTCTCATGCTTTCTCCATAAACACCGTGCGCGGAAATGACCCTTTTTTACGTTCACCCTTAAAAATCCTAAAGAGAGGAAATTAGTCTCTGCCACCTGAGGAGAAACACAATTCAGCCTGTAAAAGAAAGGTTTCATGGTAAATTATCCTGAGTACTTTACATACTGCTCCACACAATACCCGACGCGCGTGCTTTGTTTTGTAATGTATTTCAAAGCGGACCAGTCGACTGCACAGGCTGGAGGCGGCCATTTTGTCTCCTGTGCAATGAGCTAACCTATCAAGTCCTTGGGATCTGGATTGACCCATTATGTCCCATGTCTTTACAACGTATTAGAGGTCTATGTATTCAGCCTTGCAGAGAGATAAAGTGGAGGGAGACAAAGTACTGGTCAATCAGCTCCTAAGTGCCATGTTACAGGCTGTTGCAGGGGCGCACTAATTGGGGAGGGTTATGGGCTCACAGTTAAAAAATTCACACTCCAAAAACTTTAAAAAAACTCATGTCTACCTTTTCATTTGTTGCCCATCTCCATGTTGACCCTTTGCTTGTCCAACTTTTTCCAATGTCAGCTTTGTGCAAGTCAACCTTTTGGGTTTACCCTAGATACTATCGTCCTAATGAATCGTACCCCGGCGGATTATTCTAATGACGGCGTCACGGAATACATTCATTCGTGTGTCGCCGCGCTGAGACATTGGGAGCAGTGATTTAGCTCAGTGACGATAACACTGTCAGGAGGTCACCGAGCGGAATCACAATAATTGCTCTATAATATATCTGAGATCTGCAGCCGCCACCTTTACACCATCGTGAGGAAGCAGCAATTACAGATATCCCCGGGAATAATAAAGAGGACAGATCCGGGGGATGCTGGATCTCTGCTGGAATAAACCTTGCAGATCAGAACAGACTCTTAGAACAGGTGAAGGGTGCAGTTCACAAATAAATAACACTATACCTCCCAACAGTCCCGATTTTAGCGGGACAGTCCCGATTATCAGGGCCTGTCCCGCTGTCCCACCCACAGGCGGCAGTGTCCCGCGGTGTGGGGGGGCTGTTGGGAGTCCCCCCTGTCAGCTGCTAAGCAGTGGGGAATAAATGCTGTGCGCATGCGCACAGCGTCTATTCCCGCAGCCAGGGGGCTGGGGGCATGGCTAGAGGCTCACAGAGCCTCTGGGTCATGCCCCCATAGCGGCAAAATGGGGGCGTGGCCTCGCCGGGGAGCCGCGAGTATAGACCACGCCCCCAAATTAGGCCACCGCCCCCCCCCCGAAAATTTCAGCGCGCCTACGGCGCGCAGCAGCACCGTCCCGCCTGCTGAACGCGCAAAGTTGGGAGGTATGCTATATATTATTATAACAGTGCACAAAAGATTTACTAGTATTATATCTGTGTGTTACGTGATATTGGGGTCTATTCAATAACGTAGGGCAATGTTAGCTCCGTGTGTATGGCGCTGGGCGACAGCGATGCACAGCTCGCTTAGCACGTTGCTCGGCATGGATAGATAGATAAAGTATCAACGAAACCGCTCCTTTCTTTTTTTAATCACAGCCTGTATCATGGCAGTTAGGAGCTGATTGGCTATTTTATCTCTCTATACATTATCTCTTTCCAAGGATTAGTAAATAAAACACATTGTTTCTACATAACAAACTTTCTGACTTTATCGCATAGGGCCTTATTCTGGTTCACTCCTTCTGGCAAATTCCTTCTTAGATGGACAAAACCATGTGCACTGCAGGGGGGCAGATGTAACATGTGCAAAGAGAGTTAGATTTGGGTGAGCTATTTTGTTTCAGTGCAGAGAAAATACTGACTGCTTTATTTTTACACTGCAATATAGAGCTCACTTTGAAGTAAAACCCGAAATCTAACCCTCTCTGCACAAGTAACATCTGCCCCACCTGCAGTGCACATGGTTTTGTCCAGCTAAGAAGGAATTTGCCAGGAGTGAACCAGAATAAGGCCCGTTGTGTCATCATAACCCCTCCCCCCACTTGCAGTTCTGTGCATCTGTATCACGGTATGGCGTGGGGGTATTTCACCGAGAATTGGATCACACAGGAGATGCTGGAGGGCAGCCCTCTAAACCAGGAGCACATTGGCTCTCCATGAAGGACTTTCAGGCATTCTGGAGAAGTGGGTACATAGGAAATACATTTTACAGGATGCTACAATGAGTACAGTATATAGTATATACACTGTGCCAGGTCTGTATCTGTCACAGCAGTGGTGACTAACAGCAATCCACAGGGCCGGAGAACAGTCTTTTGATCTGGTAAAATCTCTGCGTGCCTTCTGTTCTGCCGCCGTGTTGCGTCTCTGGACGTCACAGGTAAATTAGCCTCCGTGACAGAAGGTTTTTTTTTTTCCCTATTTGAAAAATGTCCCCTGCAAATTGATCAATTACCTCCAGTTAGTGCTTGGGCACATCCATTGTTCACTTGTCCCTGATAATGTATTATATTCCTGCAGTGATTTAAACTCGAGCAGCTAATGTGAGTTGTCCTAATGGTATCATCCCGATGCTGCTTGTGCGTCGCCCTAGAAACGGTCGTTATGTAGTTCCGGCTGCTGTGGTCCACGTATTCCACAGTCTTTTCATTCAAAAACACAATATTTCAGGAAGGATGCGTTATTCCAGCAAGGTGTTTTGTTAAGCATGTGATGCTGGCAGGAGGCGACTTTGGGATTTTTGTCCATTGGCCCTTATTCAGATCTGATCGCAGTACAAAATTGTTCTCAAAATGGGCAAAACCATGCTGCACTGCAGATGGGGCAGATGTAACATGTATAGAGAGAGTTAGATTTTGTGTGAGTTATTTTGTTTCTGTGCAGGGTAAATACTGGCTGCATTATTTTTACACTGCAATTTAGATTTCAGTTTGACCACACACCACCCAAATTTAACTCTCTCTGCACATGTTACATCTGCCCCACCTGCAGTGCACATGGTTTTGCCCATTTTGAGAACAAATGTGTACTGTGATCAGATCTGAATACGGGCCATCTTGTATGACATGAGGACAGAGGGCCTTATTTTGGTTCATTCTTTCTGACAAAATCCTTCTTAGATGGGCAAAACCATGTACACTGCAGGTGGGGCAGGTGTTACTTGTGCAGAGAGAATTAGATTTGGGTGGGGTTTTACTTCAAAGTGAGATTTATATTGCAGTGTTAAAATAAAGCAGTCAGTATTTTTCCTGCACAGAAACAAAATTACTCACCCAAATCTAATTCTCTCTGCACATGTTACATCTGCCCCCCTGCAGTGCACATGGTTTTGCCCATCTAAGAAGGATTTTGTCAGAAAGAATGAACCAAAATAAGGCCCATGGTTATGGAGTAAATGACTCAGAGGGTGACATTTAACAGGATGAGAGATTCGGAAAGTAAGAGATTTGGTAAGAAAACACTACGTTTTTTATATTTCCCCCATAAGATCTGATCATCTGGATACAGATAACAGAATATACTGGAAGTAGTTATGCAGAAGAATTACATCTGATGAAAGTGATAAAAGTTAATTGACCTCGGGGTAATCAACAAGTAAAGAGCCATTCATGTTCCAACCAATCAGACGTACACTACACCGCGGTTTGCGTTTTATGGATGCCTTTCATTAAATTCAATGCTCCGCTAGGAGAAAGTACTCGTCGTTCTGTCTGGGTTGTTATCCCCCCTACACGTGTGTATAGCAGCATTACATGTACATGGGCAGTATGACTGGCGAGTCCCTGAGCGCCCATACACGTGTGTATAGCAGCATTACATGTACATGGGCAGTATGACTGGCGAGTCCCTGAGCGCCCATACACGTGTGTATAGCAGCATTACATGTACATGGGCAGTATGACTGGCGAGTCCCTGAGCGCCCATACACGTGTGTATAGCAGCATTACATGTACATGGGCAGTATGACTGGTGAGTCCCTTAGCACCCATACACGTGTGTATAGCAGCATTACATGCACATGGGCAGTATGACTGGTGAGTCCCTGAGCGCCCATACACGTGTGTATAGCAGCATTACATGTACATGGGCAGTATGACTGGCGAGTCCCTGAGCGCCCATACACGTGTGTATAGCAGCATTACATGTACATGGGCAGTATGACTGGCGAGTCTCTGAGCGCCCATACACGTGTGTATAGCAGCATTACATGTACATGGGCAGTATGACTGACGAGTCCCTGAGCGCCCATACACGTGTGTATAGCAGCATTACATGCACATGGGCAGTATGACTGGAAGGTCCCTTAGCACCCATACACGTGTGTACAGCAGCATTACATGCACAAGGGCAGTATGACTGGCGAGTCCCTGAGTGCCCATACACGTATGTATAACAGCATTACATGTAGGGAAGCCAATCCCGGAGCATTTTTTCAATCCCGGATTTCGGGATTGAAAAATGCCCAATCCCGGGATTCCCGGGATCCCGGGATTGGCTTCCATAACTAAAAAACGCACCTCGGCCGCCCCGCATATTTACTTACATGTGGGGTGGGGTGCGGTGCGGCCGGGTGTGTGGGTGGGCAGCCGGCCAGGTGTCTGTGGAGCTGGGCAGCCGGGTGGGATGGCGGGCATCACGGGAGCTGGCGGGTGCATGGGCGGGAAGCCGGCGGGTGGATGGGCGGGGAGCCGTCCGGGTGGATGGCCGGGGAGCCGGCCTGGAGGGTGGGTGGATGGGTGGGTAGCGGTTAGCGGGGCGAGCAGCGACCCGGGGGTGGTGGGGCGGGCTTCTGGGGAGCCAGGCGGGTTGGTGGGCGGGGGCGAACGCATGCTGCACAGAGCCACACTGGCTCTGTGCAGCTGCTTGACCTGCGCAGCGTGACCTCTGTACTCGTCACGCTGCGCAGGGATGCACTGCCGGGGAAGGGAGAAGCCGGGCAGCGTCTGAGCACACGCTCAGACGCTGGCTGGCATTAGACTGCGCATGTGCAGTCTAATCCCGAAATCCCGGGATTGGAAACTCCAATCCCGGGATTGAAATCCCGGCGTTTTAGGGGCCAAATCCCAGGATCCCGACGATCCCGATCCCGGGATTGGCCACCCTAATTACATGTACATGGGCAGTATGACTGGTGAGTCCCTAAGCACCCATACACGTGTGTATAACAGCATTACATGTACATGGGCAGTATGACTGGTGAGTCCTTAAGCACCCATACACGTGTGTATAACAGCATTACATGCACATGGGCAGTATGAGTGGTGAGTCCCTGAGCGCCCATACACGTGTGTATAGCAGCATTACATGCACATGGGCAGTATGACTGGTGAGTCCCTGAGCGCCCATACACGTGTGTGTATAGCAGCATTACATGCACATGGGCAGTATGACTGGGGAGTCCCTGAGCACCCATACACGTGTGTATAGCAGCATTACATAAACATGGGCAGTATGACTGGTGAGTCCCTGAGCGCCCATACACGTGTGTACAGCAGCATTACATGCACATGGGCAGTATGACTGGTGAGTCCCTGAGCGCCCATACACGTGTGTACAGCAGCATTACATGTACATGGGCAGTATGACTGGTGAGTCCCTGAGCGCCCATACACGTGTGTATAGCAGCATTACATGCACATGGGCAGTATGACTGGTGAGCCCCTGAGCGCCCATACACGTGTGTATAGCAGCATTACATGCACATGGGCAGTATGACTGGCGAGTCCCTGAGCGCCCATACAAGTGTGTATAACAGGATTACATGCACATGGGCAGTATGACTGGTGAGTCCCTGAGTGCCCATACACGTGTGTACAGCAGCATTACATGCACAAGGGCAGTATGACTGGCGAGTCCCTGAGTGCCCATACACGTGTGTATAACAGCATTACATGTACATGGGCAGTATGACTGGTGAGTCCCTAAGCACCCATACACGTGTGTATAACAGCATTACATGCACATGGGCAGTATGACTGGTGAGTCCCTGAGCGCCCATACACGTGTGTATAGCAGCATTACATGCACATGGGCAGTATGACTGGTGAGTACCTGAGCGCCCATACATGTGTGTATAGCAGCATTACATGCACATGGGCAGTATGACTGGTGAGTCCCTGAGCGCCCAAACACGTGTGTATAGCAGCATTACATGCACATGGGCAGTATTACTGGTGAGTCCTTGAGTGCCCATACCAGTGTGTATAGCAGCATTACATGCACATGGGCAGTATGACTGGCGGGTCCCTGAGCGCCCATACACGTGTGTATAGCAGCATTACATGCACATGGGCAGTTTGACTGGTGAGTCCCCGAGCGCCCATATACGTGTGTATAGCAGCATTACATGCACATGGGCAGTATGACTGGCGGGTCCCTGAGCGCCCATACACGTGTGTATAGCAGCATTACATGCACATGGGCAGTATGACTGGTGAGTCCCTGAGCGCCCATACACGTGTGTGTATACCAGCAGTACATGCACATGGGCAGTATGACTGGCGGGTCCCTGAGCGCCCATACACGTGTGTATAGCAGCATTACATGCACATGGGCAGTATGACTGGTGAGTCCCCGAGCGCCCATATACGTGTGTATAGCAGCATTACATGCACATGGGCAGTATGACTGGTGAGTCCCTGAGCGCCCATACACGTGTGTATAACAGCATTACATACACATGGGCAGTATGACTGGCGAGTCCCTGAGCACCCATACACGTGTGTATACCAGCATTACATGCACATGGGCAGTATGACTGGCGAGTCCCTGAGCGCCCATACACATATGTATAACGGCATTACATAAACATGGGCAGTATGACTGGTGAGTCCCTGAGCGCCCATACACGTGTGTATAGCAGCATTACATGCACATGGGCAGTATGACTGGTGAGTCCCTGAGCACCCATACACGTGTGTATAGCAGCATTACATGCACATGGGCAGTATGACTGGCGGGTCCTTGAGCACCCATACACGTATGTATAGCAGCATTACATGCACATGGGCAGTATGACTGGCGGGTCCTTGAGCGCCCATACACATGTGTATAGCAGCATTACATGCACATGGGCAGTATGACTGGCGAGTCCCTGAGCGCCCATACACGTGTGTGTATACCAGCAGTACATGCACATGGGCAGTATGACTGGCGGGTCCCTGAGCGCCCATACACGTGTGTATAGCAGCATTACATGCACATGGGCAGTATGACTGGTGAGTCCCCGAGCGCCCATATACGTGTGTATAGCAGCATTACATGCACATGGGCAGTATGACTGGTGAGTCCCTGAGCGCCCATACACGTGTGTATAACAGCATTACATGCACAAGGGCAGTATAACTGGCGAGTCCCTGAGTGCCCATACACGTGTGTATAGCAGCATTACATAAACATGGGCAGTATGACTGGCGAGTCCCTGAGCACCCATACACGTGTGTATACCAGCATTACATGCACATGGGCAGTATGACTGGCGAGTCCCTGAGCGCCCATACACATATGTATAACGGCATTACATAAACATGGGCAGTATGACTGGTGAGTCCCTGAGCGCCCATACACGTGTGTACAGCAACATTACATGGGCAGTATGACTGGTGAGTCCCTGAGCACCCATACACGTGTGTATAGCAGCATTACATGCACATGGGCAGTATGACTGGCGGGTCCTTGAGCACCCATACACGTATGTATAGCAGCATTACATGCACATGGGCAGTATGACTGGCGGGTCCTTGAGCGCCCATACACATGTGTATAGCAGCATTACATGCACATGGGCAGTATGACTGGCGAGTGCCTGAGCGCCCATACACGTATGTATAGCAGCATTACATGCACATGGGCAGTATGACTGGTGAGTCCCTGAGCGCCCATACACGTGTGTATAGCAGCATTACATGCACATGGGCTGTATGACTGGTGAGTCCCTGAGCACCCATACACGTGTGTATAGCAGCATTACATGCACATGGGCAGTATGACTGGCGGGTTCCTTGAGCGCCCATACACGTGTGTATAGCAGCATTACATGCACATGGGCTGTAGGACTGGTGAGTCCCTGAGCGCCCATACACGTGTGTATAACAGCATTACATGTACATGGGCAGTATGACTGGCGGGTTCCTTGAGCGCCCATACACGTGTGTATAGCAGCATTACATGCACATGGGCAGTATGACTGGCGGGTCTCTGAGCGCCCATACACGTATGTATAACAGCATTACATGTACATGGGCAGTATGACTGGCGAGTCCCTGAGTGCCCATACACGTGTGTATAGCAGCATTACATGCACATGGCGGTATGACTGGCGGGTCCTTGAGCGCCCATACACGTGTGTATAGCAGCATTACATGCTCATGGGCAGTATGACTGGCGGGTCCCGAGCGCCCATACACGTGTGTATAGCAGCATTACATGTACATGGGCAGTATGACTGGCCGGTCCCTGAGCGCCCATACACGTGTGTTTAGTAGCATTACATGCACATGGGCAGTATGACTGGCGGGTCCCGAGCGCCCATACACGTGTGTATAGCAGCATTACAGGCACATGGGCAGTATGACTGGCGGGTCTTTGAGCGCCCATACACGTGTGTATAGCAGCATTACATGTACATGGGCAGTATGACTGGTGAGTCACCGAGCGCCCATACACGTGTGTATAGCAGCATTACATGTACATGGGCAGTATGACTGGCGAGTCCCTGAGCGCCCATACACGTGTGTATAGCAGCATTACATGTACATGGGCAGTATGACTGGCGGGTCTTTGAGCGCCCATACACGTGTGTATAGCAGCATTACAGGCACAGAGGACAGGTCAGGCACATTTAGCGTACACAGCTGAGAACATAATTCTGAGGCTATTCATTAATGGAAGCAGGCCGTCAGTATTATCCATCGTCGCTGTGGGTCAGCCGCCTTGTTCCCATCCCCACATCTACCTGACCTATCAGACAGAGCCTTAGTATAGACCTTTGCACGGCGCGACTCCTGCGTATGAAGTGAAGGCTTTTCGCTCTGTGATATTTCTTTCCGCTGCTGCTCACATGATCTGCCCTGAAGATATACATCGGAATCAGTATTCACACACCGACCATCACCACCTTCTGCTGCTTCAGACGTCTCAATGATGCTTATTGCCCAGAAAGAATTAGTGGACCGCGCCTGATTGGTCAGATCTCTTAAATTACGAGAAGAAAGCCGTCACATTCCCTGCCAGGATCACGCCCTTCCCACTGATTGCTGCCGAAGAAGTCCCTGAATCAGGTAAGGTCCTTGATCAATGTATTTGTACCAGGTCGCAACAGCTGATGATTGCAAACTGATATCAACATTACATGCAGCCGAGGATTGCGCACTGTTATCAAAGTTACAAGCAGCCGAGGATTGCGCACTGGTATCAAAGTTACATGCAGCCGAGGATTGCGCACTGGTATCAAAGTTACATGCAGCCGAGGATTGCGCACTGGTATCAAAGTTACATGCAGCCGAGGATTGCGCACTGGTATCAAAGTTACATGCAGCCGAGGATTGCGCACTGGTATCAAAGTGACAAGCAGCCGAGGATTGCGCACTGTTATCAAAGTTACATGCAGCCGAGGATTGCGCACTGGTATCAAAGTTACATGCAGCTGAGGATTGCAGACTGGTATCAAAGTTACATGCAGCCGAGGATTGCGCACTGGTATCAAAGTTACATGCAGCCGAGGATTGCGCACTGGTATCAAAGTTACATGCAGCCGAGGATTGTGCACTGGTATCAAAGTTACATGCAGCCGAGGATTGCGCACTGGTATCAAAGTTACATGCAGGGCCGTTTCTAGAGGCGGACAAGCCGTGCAGCAGCCCGGGGCGCCGCACGGCTTGTCCGCCTCTGAAACAGCCAGGGCGCCCGGCAGTCTCCCCCCCAACACCCCGTAGCCGCTTCCGCCGCCGCCGTAGTCTCCCCGGCCGGCCCGACTACACGCTGGAGAGGGGAGGGGAACGCATCGTGCGTCTCTCCGTCCCCTCGCTCAAGTCACTGGGCTGCCGCTGTCAGCCAATCAGAGCTCGGGCGCGAGATATGAATGGCTGACGGCTCAGCTCAGGTACACACACTGAAGGGGAAGGAGAGAAGCAAGATGCGCTCCCCTCCCCTCGGAAGCAGCATAGACAAAGTGAGTTTGGCACTGTGGGGGCATATATTTGTGGCACTGTGGGGGCATATGTGTAGCACTGTGGGGGCATATATTTGTGGCACTGTGGGGGCATATATTTGTGGGACTGTGGGGGCATATATTTCTGGCACTGTGGGGGCATATATTTCTGGCACTGTGGGGGCATATGTGTGGCACTGGGGGCATATATTTCTGTCACTGGGGGCATATGTGTGGCACTGTGGGGGCATATATTTCTGTCACTGGGGGCATATGTGTGGCACTGTGGGGGCATATATTTGTGGCACTGTGGGGGCATATGTGTAGCACTGTGGGGGCATATATTTGTGTCACTGTGGGGGCATATATTTCTGTCACTGGGGGCATATGTGTGGCACTGTGGGGGCATATATTTGTGGCACTGTGGGGGCATATGTGTAGCACTGTGGGGGCATATATTTGTGGTACTGTGGGGGCATATGTGTAGCACTGTGGGGGCATATATTTGTGGCACTGTGGGGGCATATATGTGTGGCACTGAGGGGGCATATATTTGTGGCACTGTGGGGGCATATATTTGTGGCACTGTGGGGGCATATGTGTGGCGCTGTGGGGGCATATCTGGCACTGTGGGGGCATATTAGTAAACGGCATCAGTTGTGCGGCAGCGGTACATGGGGCATAATGTGTAATGGGCATTACGATGTGGGGAGTATTGTGTAATTGCCATCACAGTGTGGGGTCTAATGGGCAACTTGGTGTGCGGTGTAATGTGTAATTGTCATCACGGTGTGCGGCGTAATATGTAATCGTCATCACAGTGTACGGCGTAATGTGTAATTGGCATCACGGATAAATAGTGTATAATGATTTAAGTAGCCTGTCATTGTTTGGCCTTGATCTGTGAGGCGTACTAGGTCACTGTGTGTGGCCTTCAGCCCGCCAACTTAAGTGCGGGAGGACAATAACAATTCCTGCAGCAACCAATGTCTGGTCATGCAGGTTGCAAAAGTGTAATATAAGGTAATTGTTTTCCTGCTAGACCACGCCTTACATTAAGCCACACCCCCTTTTAAAATTAAGCCACACCCCCTATTTCGACGCGCGCCTCCGGCGCGCGCAATTTCTATGATACCATGTTATGTATTGGGGGGGCGCATTTTTTTTTCTTCGCCCTAGGAGCTAAATTGTCTAGAAACGGCCCTGGTTACATGCAGCCGAGGATTGCACACTGGTATCAAAGTTACATGCAGCCGAGGATTGCGCACTGGTATCAAAGTTACATGCAGGTCATTAGTTCAACAGTATCTAGGTCGAGAGTCAAAAGGTCGACATGGAGTTTTTCACTGTTTTTTAATCTGACATGTGCCGACAGGCGTTTTTTCATGCCCTACCATCCACTAGGGCGCGGTGGGAGAATAAAATAGTGTGCTGAGCACATGGCGAGCGCAGCCAGCGGTGCGAGGGGATGCACTTTAAACTGCGTCCATGTCGACTGTGTTGACATTCGGGTAAAAAAAAACTGTGAAAAACCCCATGTTGACCTTTTGACTGTAGACCTAGACACTGCCGAACTAATGACCTGTCGAACGAATGACTTTTTGACCATGTCGACCTACACTCAAGTTGACTTTTCCCATGTCGACCTAATGGTGTCGACCTAATGGTGTCGACTGTAATGACTGTCGACCAAATGATCCCACCCCAAAGTTCCAAGCACCTGAGGACTTCAATTTGCACTGCAGAAATGCCGACTTTATAACCACAATCCCCGCAATTAATTTATGGTGAAAAAAAGAAGAATTTTTCTGGTTTCTGATTAAAGTGGATCAACCAGGAGTTTTTAAAGGCAAATTTGGCAGCTGAGTCAATGTTGTGGCCGTGCCCAGCATAGATATTGTTGGAGTTTAGCAAATCCGGGGGAGGGGGGGGGGGGGGGGGCCTTGAGAGGATTAAGACATGGGGTACATGTGATTTACAGGCATCACGGAGTTTAACAATAAAACCACCAAGTTGTTTGGTCGTTTAAACAATTACCCCAAACATCCAGCAAACCCGCCGGACACTGGGTATAGCTGCATCTCGCTGGTACATTTACCACATGATCTCATTTTCTGTAACTTTTCCTTTTGGAAGATTAGCATGTATGCAAATTAATTTTGCTTAATGTGATTAAATATTGTGACAAGCATCACAAACGCGGGGACTTTGGTGTTTATTTTGAACAGCAGGTTACATCCATATGCAGTCGGTATTGCAGGCAGTAGTATACAGGCAGACACAGCCCAGCAGACTCTTGAAAGGCTCCAATGATCCCTATGATAAAACACCCCCGGCCTATCACTTGGGAGCAAGGTGACTCTGCCCTGGAAACCTTATAACAGGAAATCCCAGGTGCTGCTGATTACACACCTGGATTCTGCTACTGCTCCCAAAACCTGGTCTGGATCCTCTACATTACTTTCATGTGGGGGAATGCGGACTCTATGTAGATTTAGAACTGTGGGTATGACCAGCAGCTTCCAGAGCATTGGGCATGCCAAAACTGAGGGGTACGGCTTGCGGGTCTGCTATTTCTAAGGCCCTCAATTTCAGGAAAAGAAAGCGATCTGGACCTGAAGAAAAGCTGGAAGGTATATGAAAGTACCAGAGGAAGAAGCCATCTTGGATGCACTACATTGGTTACGATACATCGAAATAACTAAATATAGGGAACACAAAGTAAAGTATGAATATACCACACCCACAAAATCATCATTGCCGTGGATCGTTTATCTTACCCATGGAAATTACCTGGTGAGGCAGCCATCTTGGATACAATACATGAGAAGGGCGGGCTCACCAGTGCTTTATTGTATTGGTAAATCTACATGTTTTGGCCCTACAGATTTAACCATACTTCCCAACCACAATAGTTCTGCGGACACTGGGGTCATTCTGGTTGCGTTTAAGAGAATATGCGCGTGCGCAGAGCTTAAACATCGGTCACCCGTGTGAACATGCCGGAGACCGAATCAACGAGAATGACTTCCTCTGTCCTGTCATCCCGGCCGCGATATCATTGTCCAGTCGGCCCAGCAGTTGCCGAGGTACGGCAACGAAAGTGTGGCTACAGGAGAAGAAGGGACGGCCGATCAGTTTCCCGAGCAACCCCGGGAATGTGCCAAAAAGCAGCCCGTCAATCCAGCTTATTATATTATATTTAATGAGAGTCAGGTTGGATTTGGTACAGTATGAGGACAGCAGGATTGCATGTAAACCTAAGCCACCCGCACCACATTGCAAAAATGCCTTTAGTATGCTGTACGTATAAATGAGAGGCGTAGGGTCGGTCGGTCCGTCGTCACTTTGCTGACTTCAGTGATTGACAATATGAAATGTCTGATAAAACTGCCATCTCAGCAACCGCAACTATCGCTGCGGACAATTCCCTCTCACCGTCTACCTATCCCTTGTGGCGGTGCCCATGACCTTACACTGTACTCATCCATGTCTAGGTACAACGGAAACAATCTACAGACCCCGGGGGGCCAAGGACAAAACTACCCTTTACTGAAAAACACAATAGCAAGCAAAAAAAGGGGAATTCAAGATGTTTGGAGTCAGCCAGGTATAAGGGAACATAAATGAGAACCGTTTCTGCCTTAGATGCCGTCTGAGCGACAGCCGGGTAGCTGGCATGTGCCGCTGGGACGGGTTAATAAGTAGCACATTTGTGAATGAACCGCTGATAGGGAATGGGATTTCGCAGCGCTGGGGTTTTATGAAAAAGGATAACGCAGGTTTTTATTAAACTTGAGATCAATAATATGTGACTGCTCTTCTGGAAGATAAAAGGTTGCTCGGAATTAAAATATATTCTGTATTTTCAGAGCAGCTGTAAAAGGTCAGCGCCTCTCGGAATAGAGTGTACAGTATTTCCAAGACAGATACTGGATTTAAAGGTCCACGTTAGGTGGGTGGGAGGTGCCACCCCGGTGTAGCACCGAGCACGGCCTGTCCTCAATAGGTCAGGGGTCACTGCTGGCAGGTGCCCCGCTATCGCTGGAGGTATCCCACACTGGCGATAAGATTCACCAGGTAACACCGGCGACAACATAAAGAAATAAAATGTGTTAATTTCGCATTGGCAAATGTCAATTGGCTCAGTGACCCTGCTTTACATCCCGACTATATCCTGACTATATCCTGCAAAGGCTGCACAGACTTTATGTGCTGTGCGATGGGAAGTGCACGGGAACACGCATCTCATCGCACTGCCCTGTCGCACAGTGTATGGGCACCATAACTGTGAGTAACAATCTCACTGCATTAAACTATACACATGATTAAGAACGCGGCTGTCTACTGTATTAGCATTCCACTGGCACAGCCATAACTAGGCATTTTGGTGCGCTGTGTCATTAAGAGAATTGGTGAAGCCACCCCCCCATATTGAAGCAGGGATACCGCATGCGGAATATCAATGAGCGGGAAAGGGCATGGCCGCAGAATAGTGCCAAATCACATTACACCAAAAAATGATGTGGGTTATTAATATGACACCACCCAGCAGAGCCCCTTATACACATTACACCTGACCACACAGTAGTGTCCTTTACGTTAAACCTGGAAACACACATTGGTCTGGTATAACATATATAAGGGACACTAATGTGTGGTTTCAGGTTTAACCTATATCATGGGGACTACTGTGTGGGTAGGTTTAACGTATATAAAGGGCACTACTGTGTGGTCAGGTGTAACATGTATAAGGGGCACTACAGTGTGGTCAGTTGTAACATGTATAAGGGGCACTACAGTGTGGTCAGTTGTAACATGTATAAGGGGCACTACAGTGTGGTCAGTTGTAACATGTATAAGGGGCACTACTGTGTGGTCTGGTATAACATGTATAAGGGGCACTACACAATATGGTCTCTTATACATGTTATACCTGACCACACAGTAGTGCCCCTTATGCACATTACACTAAACCACAAAGTAGTGTCCCTTATACATGTTATACCTGACCATACAGTAGTGCCCCTTATACATATTACAACTCCTCCTCTTCATTCCTACGCATAATTCCTCTACCACATTCCTCCTACTCATCTGTTATTTTTCCTCCTCCTCCTCCTCCTCCTCCTCATCCTCACAGTTCTTCCATATCCCCATCTTAATTCCATAGCCCCCAACCTATCCTGGGATCCTTGGTGACTCTAATCCTGACCCCTACTGGCTGCTTACTTTGCTGTCTATACGTGTTACATCTGCCCCACCTGCAGTGCAGCATTGCTAACAGGTAGGAATCAGTACCACTGTCACCTTACCTGAGCACAGCAGCCAGACACAGTGCTATGAATGGTTGTATACCATATACCATATAATATAATAGCAGAAAACATTAGAAGTTAGGTACTAGGTCTGGACCCCAGATACCTGAATGTTGCAGCTGCTGCCTGCACCACAAGGGGTAGCGGTAGGGCCAATCAGCACCACACCATTGCCAGCCAATCAAACACTGCCAGCACCAATGAGGAAGGAGCTCCTGGACATCAAAGAAATCCCAGCAGCCGAGGCGGTAACTGTGAAATCACGCGATAGGCTGACAGTGAAATCAGCAGCACCTCAGCAGGTGGCATTTGCAGCAGATGTGTGATATTGGGGACACAGCTGTATCATGCTTTGCTCTGATTTCAGTACCAGTGGTGTGCACGCAATTCAGGGGGAGAGTGTGGGGGGGGCCCTAATGTGTAAGGGCCCCAGGACGACCGGCAATGGACGTCATGATGTCTAACCAAGTGACAAGAGACACTGCAGGATCTGGGATGGGGGGGGGGGGGGGGGGGCAGGCAATGTGTAATGGTAGCAGATGATACACAGTGGTTGACAGTGGCTTGCAGGTGCATACAGCCCACAGCCTGAGTGTACTATGTGCCAAACACAATCCGCACCACACTAGTTACGGTTCCCACCAATGGTCTGTACCATTCAGTCTCGATAATTGATTCTGGTTACAATACCTTATGCTTAAGTTTAGAAATACATTCTCCCTTTAATACTTATTTTCCATGTACAAGATTCTTCATCTAATGCTAGACACACTGTGGTTTCATAAATCTACACAACTGCCCTATTTTATAAATGACAACCCAGGGACCCCCTTAAATGACAAATGGTTTGATAGCAGTAAAGGTTACATTGTCTATCACACCCGGCAAGTTACACAACCTGAATTCTATTATGAAACACACCGCAAGAAAAAAAGTGTTTGTCTCTCTGCTGGAAGCTGTGACCTTCTCCTGCCCCGACAATCAGCGCACGTCCCCTGTGATGCCACAGAACGGGGTTGCCACAAATTGTTTAAGACAGGAAAATGAGTATCTGGAACTGGGGCCGTTAAATTTCCACTTGGATACCGGTTGCGTTCCCTCTACAACCTGACAGATCCTAAAGAGCCCCCTTGGGATTCCGAATTAACTTTCCCCCCACAGTGACGGATAAAACAGACAATAAAGAGACAGTTCTAAGTGAGAAATGTGCGTTATGGAACACAGGATGATATATCGGTGACGGCGCTGACTGGTTTGCAAAACTTTAAAGTAACCTTGAAAAAAAGTCACATCTATAAAAAGGCGAAACTTTGTGGGTCATTCGGGGTCTCCCGTGCTGTTGCTATGGTAATCGCTGCTTTCAAACCTGGCACTAAATCGTTTTGTGCCTGTGATGTTTGGGAGATGTCATCTGTGCAGACATTAATCCTGGCACCGAGCTGGTAGCAGTAACCGTCTATGATGTAGAAGCCAAGGGCCAACATCTGCGCTGCAAACGCCAAGCGAGGAGCCACATAGACCTCATTTACTAAAGGCCCCCACGGATAACAGATAAGAATGTTTTATGACACTAAGCTGGGTTCTTGGGACAATTATACAAAGGTTCGAAAAATTCAAGTGTCCCCAATTCTTTACCCAGGAGCGAGGATTTAGCGGAGATTTGTCCTCATCGTCTGGGCCTGCATTAGATCCATCAAAGCGGATTGCCGATAGGTTGCACACTTGCACTTTCTTAGTAAGTGGCTCTTTGTTTCTAATTGGCAACATTTATACTGATAATAGAATCCATTATACGCTGTGCTTTGACCCCGTTTTTCAGGATAACAATACTCCTACAGCAATGAGAAATGAGGCTGCGACAGACCTCTGTATCGCCAGCAGGAAATAGCCTGCTAAAGAATTCTACATTAACTGGAAAACTTTTTTAATGCCCCCCCCCAACAGAAGATTTCCGCACAGAGCAAGGCAATTTCCACTATGCTGAGACAGACAGTATCCCCTATGGGCAGGATCTAGCGAGGACAATCTCCACTACACCAGGACACCATGGGCAGAACCCAGTGAGGGTAATCTCCCATACACCGCGGGACAGACAATGACTCCACATGGGCAGGACCCAGCAAGGGCAATCTCCACTACACAAGGACACCATGGGCAGAACCCAGTGAGGGTAATCTCCCATACACCGGGACAGACAATGACTCCACATGGGCAGGACCCAGCAAGGGCAATCTCCACTACACCAGGACACCATAGGCAGAACCCAGTGAGGGTAATCTCCCATACACTGGGACAGACAATGGGCAGTATTCAATGAGAAAAGTTCTCCGTGTTTTGTGGAGAATTTGTGCTTTTTTCGCCTTGGACGGGGCATTTTGCTCTCCAAAAGCGAGCAACCCTATTCAATGTGAAATGTTCTCCGTCTTTCTAAGTGATTTTCGCCGTCTCTCTCCGTGTAGAAATTCTCCATCTTTTGATGGAGAGCTGGAATGTGAACTTTTAATCTAAAAGGGTTTTGTATTTAATTTTGGTGTCAAAAAAATCAGGAATTTTTTTCTGTGAAGGGGCATGTGATTTTTATTCATGTGCTTATAGCACATGAATATATATTTAATTTAAAAAAAAAAATATTTTTTTTAATTTTTTTTTCTTTTTTTTTACACAGTGCAGCCAGCAGGGGGCCGGAGCGCTCGAGCCGCTCATTAGATATTCATATATTCACTGCACCCGTATGCACGTTCGGGTGCAGTGAATACTGGGTCCCCCGCTGGCTATAGGGGGGGCAGCCTGTGCTGCCTGGGTCCCAGGGGGGCCCCCTACCCTCACATATGTTCTGTGGCATCCAGGGAGACTTTAATCTCCCTGGATGCCACGTCCCACGGCTCCCTGTCAACTCCCTGCCGCGAACGCTCGTCCGCTGCAGGGGTTAAGACTCGCCGCGAGTGGCGGCGAGTCTTAAAAACGTTGAATAGTGGGAGCAGGAGTGGCAGCGAGCCCTCCGGAACAGGGCGAGTGCATGGAGAGCAAAATAAAACGCTCTCCATGCACGGAGAACTCCGTAATTGAATACTGCCCAATGACTCCACATGGGCAGGACCCAGCAAGGGCAATCTCCACTACACCAGAACAGACCAAGACACCATGGGCAGGATCCAGCAGGGGCAATCTCCCATAGAAACACAGAATGTGACGGCACATAAGACATACTTGCCTACTTTTGAAAACTAGTTTCAGGGAGATTATAGTTGGTAGTAAAATTTTGCACGGCGCGCCATTGAGGGGGTGTGTCATCCTCCACCCAAAGGGCGTGTCTAGTTCCTATATGGAGAGATTGTGAAAAGAGATTGGGAACATGGCACCTAGAAGCGTGGGTGTGTACTGCTACATCTGAGGGGAATCTTGTAAAATCCAAATGTAGATGAGCCCCAATGTGCTGGGAAATGGTGCTGATTATTCAATGTAAATGTATCTGTCTCTCATTTTTTTTTCCCCCAAAAATGTAGCAGTGTAATGTGAGCTGGGTGAAATGAGGGAGATTGTTAGACTAATGAGGGAGAGAGGGAGATTGATGCTATTTCAGGGAGTCTCCTGCAGAATGCAGGAGGGTAGGCAACAATGACATAAGAACCACTTGGCCCATCTAGTCTGCCCCTTTTTAAACATGTTACCTCAAACCATATGTGATCCTTATTTCTTTGTAAGGATATCAATATGCCTATCCCAAGCATGATTACATTGTACTACTGTATTTGCCTCTACCACCTCTGATGGGAGGCTATTCCACTTATCTACTACTCTTTCTGTGAAGTAATTCTTCCTCACATTCCCCTGAATACGATGGGACAGACAGTGGGTGGGATGTTGTAACATCTGTGGCCCCCTTAGCCGGCTACCGCAATTTTAATAACGGCATATGCTGTAACATATGCCGTTATTAACGCAAGGGTGGGGCGGTTTTGCGACAGAGGGCAATGTGATGTGATGTCAAAGGTCACGCCCACCTGCCGCTTCGCACGCACTAGCCGCCTCCCAACCAACACACTGCCCGGCTCTCAACTGCCTCACCACTCCGCCCAGCTCCGGATCCTGGGATTGGCATCCCTATCTACCAGGTGCTCTTATTAACAGACAACCAACAACTGCAGAGAAGGTAACACAAAATATAAGGGGGAGGAGCTGACATTCCGGAGGCTGAATGGGAACGTCTTGTGCCCAGGGCCAGAGGTCCGGCATTGCTGCATCTCAATCAGTGGCGTAACTTCAAATATTGAGCCCCCCCGCCAAAAGTTTCTGGTGCCTCCCCCCCCGTCCGCCCGCTTGCTCGCCCACCAGCCATACTTACATACTGGGAGCTCGGCTGTCATCGGTGGGGGTGGGAGAGGGGATGCCTGTCAGCGCTGTGGTGGTCCCGGCTCCCGTCCTGGCTTCATTCTGATAATATGAAGAACGGACCGTCACAAAATGTCTGCCCCCATACAGCAGACAGTTTCAGAGAACTCTCTGCTATATGGGGGCGGACATTTTATAATGGTCCTTCTCCATAGGCTCAGAATGAAGCCAGGACGGGAGCCGGGACCATAGCAACGCTGACAGGTAAAGTTGCGGTGCATATGGGGGGGGGGGGGGGCATTACAATAGCACCGGGGGGGCTGCGGTGCTATTATTACGCCACTGATCTCAATGCAATGTTGCAATGCTCTGCAGAGTGGGAGACTGTGGACAGCATTTGGAACCCCCCCTAGAAATCCTGCATTTTTCACTGGAGGCATTGCCCTCATTATAGATGCGTCCTATACCACTGTAAGGTGACAATGACGTGTCTGGTGCAAAGTCGGATAATTGGCAGCCGCCACATGCAATTCCAGATTACGCAGTTTAACAAGAAACAGGGAACAATGAGAAAAGTTAACTTTGTTCCCCGCCAGAGAGAGGGATAGAGAGGATTTAGCGACACTTAGAAGCTCTCCTAATACTTATCATATAAAGCAATTACTGATTCTGCAGGTCCTTTATTGCCGAATAATGGCAAACAGGAGTCACTGCACAGTAATGGTTTTATTACAGATTATATTTATATTTGCAGAAAGGAGCAAGGCGCTGAATGATATTATCCATCATGGCACAGTCGGTCTCGAGCGCTAGTAAGATAAAAACGGCGAGTTGGTCTCTGCGCCCTTGTAAGACTATTACACAATGAGCCGCACAAGATGGATTAGACAGAGAATCTCAGCACGCAACTGGAGTTCATCATGTTATCTGTGCTCGGCTGATGGACGCTTTGTCATGCCTGCCGTCTGCAGCTCGTTACATAATGGCCAAGAGAGAAGCTGTAGTTCCTGCTAGCACAGTGGTGAGCATTTCCGGGATATAAAATAATATATGTACTCATAAGTCTAGCCTCAATACGTCATGCGGCGTAAGATGTCCGGTAGGAGTGACCCACCAGGACCTGTGCACTTACCATCGCATCGAAAGAGTCGTTGGTGGATGCCCAGCCTTTAGATGTGTAGAGAGAGTTAGATTTGGGTGAGATTTTACTTCAAAGTGAGATCTATATTGCAGTGTAAAAATAAAGCAGTCAGTAATTACCCTGCACAGAAACAAAATAACTCACCAAAATCTAACTCTATCTACATATGCCCCGCCCTGCAGTGCAGCATGGTTTTGTCCACTTGAGAAGGAATTTGCCTTTGCGAGTGAACCAGAATAAGGGCCATTGTCTGACAGATCTCAAGGCTCAACTGCGTACGCACTAGAGACAATTCTGACTCCGTAATGTTAAGCTGGGTACACACCAGAATGATTTTGGCTCAATTCCTCCAATTTTCCGCTTGGATGTAAACAGTACAGATTCGTACCTGTTTTCAGCACGATTCCGATGCGATGCATGACCCCGACGGTCGTTTGTCGGGTTGAAAATTTTACCTACTGCACTAAAGATTCGTCATCTACATTGGGTTGGGTACCGATCGTATTCAGAATGTGTACTGCAATCCATCGTACGGCCATTGTACGATTTCAAAGGCACCCATTAGAAACAGCTCTGGGCCCCCTCTGGGACAGACATTTAGTGCAGGGTCAGATGGTGCAAAGAAAAGATTGCGGTAATACACCAACAATATGCCGCAATAACTTGTGATATATTTGATGCTATTATCACTGGGTTAATGACGCTTATGGGTCTTTATTTTTAAATAGTGTTTAATAATCTTAAATTGTGGTTCTGCCCGCTCACGTTCCTCCATCAAGACAGCCAATGTATGTCTAAGGCCGCACACAATATATAACAACGTAAGCAGACAAGAGACATAAACATGGAATTGTATGTAATAGACACTGAAACCACTGTAAAGCGATAACGCCGAAACGGATGGAAACGAGCCGCTTCAATAAAACAAATCCTTAAAACGTTTGACAATATCTTTTTTTTTTACGCCCCTCTGCAAGAAGTAATTAATGCTGCATTAGAAAGGGAGAGCAGTACAGACTTAGCACTGCATGGGAATTTTAATTACTGCACATTCTGTGTTGCGGATTGCAATTCCTCATCGCGCCCTCAATAAGCTGTCTCCGAATGCACATCCTAATTTAATGGAGCTGAAAGATTCAACATTTTCCGTCTGTCTCGTTTGCAACGTTGGAAAGTTATAAAAATAAGGGAATAACGATATATTTTCATAAAATCCTCTGGGAATGTAGCTGAGGCCATTCAGCGCTACGTGAATGTTTAAGTTACGAGCAGTCTACAATATAAGTGATATCTGCTGATTATGAGGCCGGTACGACGCCCTGTGGTGTCTGCCGGGTGCCATCATTCACTTTCTGTGGATTGAATCTGTTCTTCATTCACCGAACGGCTTCAAATGCACCAACTCACTGCAATAACGGATTGTCTGTACTCTCATCTCCGCGATGAGGAGGAGGATGATGGTGCTTGTAGTTATAGGTAGAAGAGATCAGCTGAGTGGGGTTCATGTATCTGTACTGCTCCAAATGTCCCCTCATTATCAATATATTAGGATCTGCCAGGGGCCATTTAACAGGGGAGGGGGCTCGGGTGCAGACTCTGGGTGGGCCCCCTCCTCTTCACGGGACAGTAAAATATCGCAGTTCGGCAGACAGCTGTGAATCCCTGCACAACTCACTCTTCATGGAACGATTGGTACTTGTGTATTATCACGGCACCCACTAAGCTATTTGCTTAGTGGGCTATTCTGCGTAGGAAAATCGCATCGCATGGGCCATTTTAAGGGCCGTGCGATGCAAACCGAATTTCCTATATAATTTATTCAGTATACAATAATGACTATTTTAGGCACCCCCCCACTATCCACGCCACCACGAAGCGGGGCGGCGGAACGCGTCCTCCGACCTTTTCATACCCCTACTATCCACGTCGGCGTGGAGTTGATTTTATATCGTATGGCGAGCACAGCGAGCCCGAAGCATGGCGAGCACACGCGGATTACTTTACATGTATTACGCGTCCCGTGGATAGTAGGGGTATGAATAGGTTGGAGGACGCGTTCTGCCGCTGCTCGGGGTGGCGTGGATAGTGGGGGGGCGTTCCTAAAACCTCATTGTATGTCATACAATGATATAACTGTATAGGTAATGTAATGGCATTGCACACCCTATATATGCGGTAGCTGGGATGTGATGTGAGAGCAGTGAATAAATTACATAGGAAAATCGGATTGCATCGGATCGCATCGCCTTGCACGGCCCTTAAAATGGGTCGTGCAAGGCGATGCGATTTTCCCATGGTGCCGTACGTAAGAAAATCGGGCGCCGTGATAATACATAAGTACCACACGATTTTCCCAGTCTGTGCGTAATCTAGAACCTACTCAGCCACTTCGACAGAATCAGGCTGATCGGGGCCAGAAGTGACGTCACACGCCCTCCCTGAAAACACTTGGGAACGGCTGCATTTTTCCTGACACTCCCAGAAAACGTGTGCGTGCCACCTACACCTGCTGGCTTCCTGTCCATCAACTCGGGAACTGCTAACGACTAGAACATGCAGTGGATTTCTCCGCAGAATGGTCTAGCGCATGCGCGCTAGGATCCATACACACGTGCAGTCATTCGATAAAGGAGCGCTGCGCAAAATCACAGGCTAGCGATCAGATCTGAATAACCCTTGAAATGTTGAGGATGTTCCAGCCAATCAGCTGAAGGCATTACTGCACATGCTCAGAAATTGGACCGATAGACGACCACGATTTGAAGTTACACCTACCCTATGCCCGATATGGTGCCACAAGGGTTCTGCAGCGCAAAAGTAACAAAATGACAAAAATGTATATCGGTTCCATACAAAGTTGTTTATTCTAGTTCATTCTTTCTGACAAAATCCTTCTTAGATGGACAAAACCATGTGCACTGCAGGGGGGCAGATGTAACATGTGCAGAGAGAATTAGATTTGGGTAAGTTATTTTGTTTCTGTGCAGGGTAAATACTGGCTGCTTTATTTTACACTGCAATATAGATCTCACTTTGAAGAAAAACCCCACCCAAATCAAATTCTCTCTGCACAAGTTACATCTGCCCCACCCGCAGTGCACATGGTTTTGTCCATCTAAGAAGGATTTTGTCAGAAAGAATGGACTAGAATAACCCCCATAGTTATCAGATCAGAGATACATACGTGTTACCTTCATCCATCACACGCGGAGCACACGGAGCAAACCCCTCACCTGCGCTCTCCCCATTTGTATCACGCACTGATGGCGATACTGCGTCACCCTAATTACTATTATTGTGTTGCTGGTGACCTTTTGCTTCACCGTGGACAGAATACGCCACATTCTCATTCAGCGTCGGAGTCAGAGCCTGCAGGACACTTTCTATTACAGGGAGACCGTGGTAATAACAGCACAAATCTCCCCATAATGACCGGGCACAGCCTGCTCCAGGACTGCGCCACTTACGGGCTACAGATCATTATGTTACTGTGCCTCTAACAGGAACCATCAGGAACGTGAGAAACAGGAACATGTTGTGGGAAACCAGACATTACACACACAGTAAGAGGTGCTATCCTGCTGGGACTTGTAGTTCTACAAAGAAAGTACTACAGTATAGTGCTGATTCACGCTCTGCAATAACGATAACAAGCTCTGCTGCCTAATACTGAGCAATAATCGAGGTTCTTGGTATATTTATTGGCCAAGAAATACTAGCCCACCAATCAGCATCTAGGTGACCTCGTCTCTGTTGGGTCCCTAATACTCAGTTTGAATCCAGGGCGAGGGACCCCAAAAATGCTGGCCAAAGCTAGTCACCCCCGGGCGGCACAGTAGTGAGAAGTGCAAGTGTTAAGACAATTGTGTTCAGTGCTAATTGTGTACCTCACTGCAACTTTAGCCAATGCTTCTTCTTACGTATGGATACAACACAGGTCGGATACGGGATGCTCCGAGTGTTAGATACATTTTTATCCACAGATAAGTTTTTCATCATATTTAAATGGATCCAACACGAAACACTTGTCTGATGGTAAAGAGGCAACAGTAGAAGGATAAAGCAATGCAATAAGTGAAAGTTGCAGGATGGCGTATGCCCCAGACCAGTCTTCTGATGGGGAAATCCAGCCTTAACAATAGCACAGAAGTTTGTTGTATCCAGGTGCAGACAGACCAGGTTCTAACTCCTAGAAAGAGATTTCCTGCTGAAATTTCTGATTAAATTCTACTAATGGCTCCTGTGCGCCCTGATCTTTATGACACATTATATCACGGCGCATGGGAATACCTTCGCTGCCGCGGCGATTTATGGCGTTCGTAAAGAAACAGAAGACGCTGTTAAACCTCACGCATAAAGATGCTTCAATCTTTTGTGGTTTGTTCCGACTTACCGCAGATGGAATATGCAGGGATTATACTCAGCCAATCGGCGTATCGTCTGCGTTTTAAACCCGTTGTGCCGTATCAACCAATCAGCAATAAGATTACATTTATCTAGTGGAAGCTTGACACAAAGCAAGCATCTCAGTGGTTCCCAGAGTTTAGTTTCAATTTGAAGCCTAATTGCAATGCAATAAATGTGGTTTATTCATTACTTTAATATAATGGCGGTAGGAACATCAGGAATGCAGATGTTGACACTGTCGACCTATAATCCGGTTTCCTGAAGAGGACACATTCTGCAATCAAAATGGCGCATTTCTGCATTCTCATTGGTCAATGGTGGGGAACATGGCCCTGCGTTATAGGGCCAAAAGGACATTATACTCTTGGTACAGATTATATCTTCTCAGGCACTAAAACCAGGGCCTGATCAACCAACAGGCTGCAGCCTGAAGCTCTGAGTCCTGGAGGAGGGGTGGAATCTCCCGAAACGGCCTCCCAAACATGGCCACCATCTTCTAGGAGACAGACACTAGAGCTCCTACTAGACTTGTTAGAGTCTGTCAGGGGAAGGCAGCAGTAACCCCCTGGCAATGAGCAAGAAACCCCATGGCAACGAGAAAGAAGCCGCCTGGCAACAAGCATGTAACCCCAGGCAACGTGCAAGTGACCCCTGACAATGAGCACATAACCCCTGGCAGGGGGGCGGCCACTTCTGTATCAGCCTACGGTGGCTGGAACCCTTAATCAGGCCCTGACTAAAATGGATTCATCGTAACCAGGACCAAAAAGAAACCGTAAAGTTGCTGATGAGTCCAGTTGGCACCGGTTCTAGTAAGGTCATTGTGCCGAGGGGAGCCTAGGGTGGCATAATGCCAACACGCGTTTCGCATGAGTATAAACATTCAGTGCATGTAATAACCCGGAGCAGGAAAGATAAGAAGTTGTACTCTAGAACCGTCACCCCAAAATCCTCCATTCCTGTAAGATTGGAAAGGACTGGTGTTCCCACCCCACCTGCTGTTATGTCCTCCCACTGCTGGTGATACGTTCATCCCGTGTGTGGAGCGGAGAACACGGCTATGTATGTAGTTAAGCAGACAGCCTTTCATACATATTAATGTCATATTCCTTCTTTCCATTCGCTTTATAAAAATATACAGCAATTCTGGGGATATTCGAGCTGCAGAGCTTACAATCTGGTTTTCGATGCCTGACAGTGGATAATGAAATGACATCTTGTGTTACTGTATCTTGACACTGAGCCCCGCAGGGCTTTGTACAAACATGAAGCAAATTGATCTTTCTAACATTTAAATGGATATTGATTTCCCAGAATAATCAGATGCATCACAATACAGCCGTTGTTTCATGTGAAGTAAAGGACAGCGGCGTTTGCCGAGCGCGTCGCCGTACGATATTCTCTGGCATCATCAAAGGCTCTTTGGTTTTATTTATTTTTAAATCAGAGGGCATTAAAACTTACAAATTTGCTCATAATAAATGGGGGGATGTAATGTATAATTATATTTTTAATACGATGTATTATGATTTAACTTTGGATATATTGCATTTATTGTCATTTTAAATTATATAGCACTACCATATTGTGCAGCGCTGTACAAAAAAAATGTTGTTTTTTTATGATCATAACTCTATTTAAAAGGTACTTTATTATAATTATCCTTTATTTTTAAAGGTGCCACAAAGTGTGTGCAGGGCACAAGACGACACGCGCAATAAAATCTCGGTCGTTCGTTATCGTGCATATCGTCTAATATATCGTCTAGTGTGTACGCACCTTACTACACAAACAGACATCATTGGTGGCTACCAGCATAACAAGACTGTGCTTAATGCCCAAATAATCCCAGCAGCGGCCAAGGTAATTTTCCATAACCGGGGTAATGCAGCCAGGTGGTTCCCCAGGACGCGCTGGGCGCTGTCTATATAATAACCTTGCACATTATAATAATACCTAGTACTGTGTCACAATATTGCCGAGGGGGCCGGTGAGTGTTACACATCCTGCAGGTGACTCCGGCTACAGAAAGCTCTTTGTTTGCAGGGAAGGGAGGAGACGGGGAAAGAAAACAGAGTTTTATTTACTAAATGTAATTATGTCCTGCGGAGAGATTTCACACATAGCAAATCACGCAGCCTCCATTCCCCGCGTCAGGCGGCTGATGAGAAGCTTTGTGACCCATTAGGAGCGTGTCTGGAACCGCACTCCATCTTCCCACGGATGGCGGGAGTACTCCGACATATATGCCACCATCTGCCCCCAGAAGTGTTCTAGGCTCTCGTCACACATTTATTGTATTGGCAAAAGGAAATATAAATAGATGACGTTATTTAGAAAACCCGTCTCTCCATCCTAATATAATACTATATATATATATATATTATATATATATATATATATATATATATATAGAGGAATGGAAGAGGCGGCACTCAAATGGGATTTTTCAAAAGTGTATTTGTGGCAAAAAATAGGACCAACGTTTCGGGGTCTTAATCACCCCTTTGTCAAGGTGCAAGTGGAAATTTCCACTTGCACCTTGACAAAGGGGTGATTAAGACCCCGAAACGTTGGTCCTATTTTTTGCCACAAATACACTTTTGAATAATCCCATTTGAGTGCCGCCTCTTCCATTCCTCTACCTACCTGTCCTGGAAGGCACCGGGGTATTCGGACCCAGCTGCGGGAGTGCCAGGCCTTCTCCATTTTCTATATATATATATATATATATATATATATATATATATATATATATATATATATATATATATATATATATATATATATATAAAAGGAGAACTACTTCTCAGCTCTATGTGGTGCAGTACTGCCTGTGACCACTAGAGGCCACTGGACAGACCGGATTTACTTCTTTGTCTACTAAAAAGATGACATAACAGAAAGTGGAAGCAATTTTTGCAGGGACACTGATCTGTTTCAAACTAGCTGGTTATGGAGAGAGGGAGCTGAGAAGACAGAGATTGTAGGTAGGAGCAGATAGAGACTGGGGGTGGGGTGGAGAGTTTGTGGGCTTAAAACGGTCACAGCTTAAAGTGAAAGTAAAAACTGTCACAGCTTAAAGTGAAAGTATACTGCAGAAGCCGTCATTTTGACTGGCTTTTTACCTAGTAAATATATACAGTATATGGAAATGAGATGCAAATAAAAATGTATATAGCTCCAAAGCAGATTTTAAAATTTTCTCCACAAACTCTGACCCTGACCGCAGACCGACGCATTAGCCGGCAGAGGCACCGTAGCAGAATGTTGTCCGCAGAGCTCACACTCAGATCCGTCACTACAGAGGGAGTGGAAAACAATGACAACTATTACACAAGTACATTAAATCTGATGGGAGCGGTATAGCTCACACTCATTAGGTCGACATGCACAGAGTCAACACTGTCAAAAGGTGACATGACAAAGGTTGACACGTGAAAATGTCGACATAAGTTTTTTACTTGTTTGAGTCATCCCCTTAGCATGTAGACCCCTTATTATTGTACAGCGTCCCTTCGGGCCATGAGGAGGGTGGGTGGCAGCAGCAGGAAGCAGAGGAGCCAGTGATCCCGCAGCAGAGGCAGCGTGGGAGGAGACCCAGCTGGACCCAGCTATGCCACCGCCAATCAGTGGAGGGGAGAGGAGGGGACCAGCAGCACACATCGTGCATAGTAGCGCTGCGCCTCCTCACCCCACCCCTCCCTGTCGCCAGCTTGCAGTTTTTGGTGACCCGGGCCCAGGTAATATGTACCACCCCCCCACACTCTTCTCGGCGGCCCTGCACAGAGGGGAGCAGGGCTGGCGATGCAGGGATGGCAGGCGAGCTGGCGGTGCAGGCACGGCTCCGGGCGGCGCCCTCTGATCTTACAGCACCCGGAGCTCTCTGCGCCCCTGCTTTTTAGTGTCAACTTATTGACTGTCTACCTAGATACTGTATTGTCCAAATTGGATATTTAAACCTAAAAATAAACAGAATATTGTAGCATACCCACAGAAATACCCACTCAATGCCGCATTACCTTGGTAACGGCTAATTTATTTCACCCAAACTTTGGGTGAAATAAATGACTTTAAACAGAACCCCATAACAAATGTTACAATTACAATTGTCATAAAAAACCCAGCGCTGACAGAGGTGACACCAAAGTCTCTTACAAACTTGCGGTCCCCTAGGTAACATAAGATAAATTGTGCAGCACATAAAATAACAGTTACTAATAACCTTTCACCAATCACACGATTAGCGGAACTGGTCCGAGGTCATCTTCTTATGTCAGATAACACGGACTGATTACATGTTTTAGCAATTAGAGAAAAAAACTACAAGAAATAAGACAAATTATCAGTCAGATTTAAATCTGTGTCTCTGGTTTTTATGATCAGGCAGTGACCTGAGGAGAAGGGACATTAGAATGTCATGCACATAATTATTAGTGTAAAATAATGAATTCCTTCGGAATAATGCCATCTCCTCAACCGTAATCTTAATGTTTAGTTTTAAATGTCTGAATTGCATTGAATTAAACATAAATCAGACACAGGAATGTCCCCTATGAACCGTGAAAAAGTCTCTGGCTCTCTGATACCTCGGGTAGTATAATGGCCGCATCATTTAATAACTGAAAGGGGAACAAAAAGTTTTATTATTGGACAAAAAAGAAAAAATCTATATCCACTTATCCTAATGGCTGATCATTGGAAAAGGGACGAGCACCCATATAAATGATGTAACCATTAATTAGTGAGTAGTACCTCCTGGCAGTACTCTTCTGCATAACACCCTCTATGATGATGAGGGAGGAACTCTACCAGCCGCCATTGTGAAATACCTATGAGTACACTACTATAATGAAATTAATAGACACAAGAACAGTTTTTTTCAATATTGGATAAAAAAAAAGCTACAAATCAAAATTTGATGAGTACCGAAAAAAAAATATACCATCAAAAGTTAATAAGTGAAAAGAAGAAAAAAAAACGTTCCTACTTGATCCAGCCAATCATGGCCAATTTCCAACCAAACACACCCACTTACAGATGAATCTCCACCCACTTTAGTTTAGGCTACGCCCCCATTTGAGGTCCATAGTAGGTATGGACATTGGAAGCCCACCATCAAATGATTGCTGTGGATCCGCCATCCAATCTCTGACCATTGTATCAAAAGTATTCAATAGGAAAAAAAAATCATATGATTGGCGCAAGCGCAAAAATCTTCAGCCTGGCCACACATGCGCAGAAGCACTGCAGTGGGGCAAGCTGGTGGGCGATTATCGGAAGACCATGAAATGTTTACCATGTGATGGCAACAAACATCGGAATGGAACCATCGAATAGTAAAACCAATACCATCGAAACAAAAACATCGATGGTAGTGAAATATCGCAATGCGATGATCATCTGTAGTCCATAGAAGGGGAGAGTTGGATTGCAGGTCCTGTGTTGATAGGCTGTTAAAGTGGCCGCTCATTACCCAATTATTATTCCAAACAAAACCGCCAACTAAGGGCTGTTTGCAATGATAATCGGGTAATCTCTGGTAGCAATCCATAGTAGGGTGGCCCATTGCTGCTGTTGCCATCGATGGTGGTAACGGCAGCATACTATTCAATGGATGGTTTTACCTATCGACGGTCATGTTTTTTTCTTTGACTGACTGGCCTGTGGGTCAATCAGAACCTGGGGGTGTGGCTTCATGAATGTCAGGGGCGGGGCTATGAATTGAGTCCCTGGACCTTGGGGAATAAAAAAAAAGAAAGAAAAAAAAATTGTTATATTGTTATATATGTAGGAAAACTATCTGGATGTCCCCCATCAATGGCAAAAGTATTCTACATCGACCATAGCCCATCGATGATTACGATTCGTCAATCGTCAATGGTCATCCCTAATCGATAGTTGCCCATTTGCTCTCACGTGAAAATCATACATTAAGAGGAAAGTCCAGTAACAGAGCCATATGTGTTGGGAGATATGCTAAAACCCATTTAGTGGTGTTGCTGTTGGTTACAGCCTTCTCTCCTCTAGTTGCACAGTCCCGGATCTGAAAAGTTTATCCTTGGAATATTACAATACTTTTTCTATTATATAACAGTAGCGTGAGGTTCTGTAACTTGTGGCGTACGAGCGCGGTTCCATCTCGGCCTACAATTGTTCTGAGCCTGGATCGCAGGGAGTGACAGATGCACATTTAGTATCGCCTACTGTTCCTTCTGCCAATGGCGGTCACATTACTGAATAACAAACAACATTCCTGTTGCGTTTATGGAGCGAAGCATGTGTGCTGGTCCTTGTTCACACGTTAGCTGGTGCGCAGCACATATAAGCACAGCTGCAGCACCGCCGGGGTCTCTGTTATAGCGCAAACTGCAGCCACCTGGAATATTCTGATGGCTGTGCAGCGATATTACTGTGCGCAATTTACCATCCGCTGCTGACGTCCCCAGCATTCGCTCAGACAATGGCGCAAGGTTGTTCGAGCCCTCTTCCCCTCACTACGGTCATGTCGGATTGCGTCGAATTAAAGGAAACCATAAAGGGCATTAAAATAATTGTACTTTTCCCTTTGTTTCTAGATTCGTCATATATTGCAGAGCAAGAAGGGAACAGTAGACCATGGGGCAGGTGTATCAAGACTTGGAGAAAGAATTAACCAATCAGCTCCTGACATTTTTTAAATGGTGGGTACTTTATCTCTCTCAAAGGCTTGATCCATCTGCCCTCCACTGACTATAACCCACGTGGATAACGAGGAGCACTTAAGGGCCACGTTTTGGATAAGCTCCAACAGCTGTCCCCAGAAGAACGCAAGGAGTGATTACTCCCGGTATGAGGGGGAGATGGGGGAACCCGGGGGATACGTTCACTAGGTCGACAAGCGTTAAGTCAACACCACTTGGTTGACATGCATGAAAGTCAACATACAGTAACTGAAGGTATACATGCAGGAAGGTCGACATGACTGAAGGTCGACGTGTGTTTTTTTTTTTTTTTTTTCAGCCGACATGTGCCGACAGGTGGTATTTCATGCCTTACCATCCACTAGGGCGCGGTGGGAGAATAAAATAGTGTGCCGAGCGCAGCGAGCCATGCAAGGGGACGCGGTGCTACATTTTAGTATCCATGACAACGGTGTCGATATTCGGGACAAAAAAAAAATGAAAAATCCCATGTTGACCTTTTGACTGTCAACCTTCCCCATGTCGACCTAATGACCATGTCGACCTTCAGTCAGCTGTCCTGGTGAAATTCTGACAGTCCGCATCCTGAACGGAAGTATGAAGGGGGGGGGGGGGGGTAGGTTTAAAAACTAGGGTGGGACTTAGGGTTAGTTGCTGGGGGATTGTCAGAGATCAGAGATCCCTGCTGCGGTCCCCCTTTGATACATTTAGGAGATACTTAATATTTGCGGCTAAACCCCGAAAACGTGCGTTTCGGGCATTTAGCCGCAAATGTGGTTTGATAAATGGACCCCTTAATGCGGTAGGGGAAGAGAGTTTTGAGGTGGCCATACACAAGGTGGCCATGTCAGACACATCCGATTTGGGATTGATCACAACCCAATCTGTTGACATTGGATAATATTGGTCCCAAATCAGACAAGTGTATGGGGGCCTTTGCCTTACTTGTCGGGACTCTCCATATCGGAATGCCATGGTTCGGAATTATTTGACCTCTAGCATCCCCACCACCGGGAAATCTTATACTGGTTAACCATTTACACTGCTTCTTAACCCGGGTCATGCCAGGTAACTAGACCGGGAGCCGCTCACGTGTAAAAACCTGGGATGTCTAAGGCAGCGGGTTTTGTGGGTGTCAGGAGACCTGGAAAACATGTGCTATTAGAGTGTCCCTAACACTGTGTTTTAGAAGCACTGATCCCTCGATATATAGATATATATATATATCAGGCTGCAGAGACCATTTGAGGATAGATTTTAGATACATTTTCAGTTCATCGCAAAAATCTAATATATAACATGAAATGCACAATAAACCTTTATTAAACAAAAACAGAAGCGACACGCTGCGCAGGATGAACGAAGGATGAACGCAGGATGAGTGTAGGATGAGCGTAGAGTGAGCACAGGATGAGCGCAGGGTGAGGAAAGGGTGAGCGCAGGATGAGGAAAGGGTGAGCGCAGGATGAGCACAGGATGAGTGTAGGATGAGGGAAGGATGAGTGCTGGATGAGTGTAGGATGAGCGCACAGTGAGCACAGGATGAGCGCATGATGAGGGAAGGGTGAGCGCAGGGTGAGTGTAGGATGAGCACAGGATGAGGGTAGGATGAACGCAGGATGAGCGCAGGATGAGTGTAGGGTGAACAAAGGATGAGCGCAGGAGGAGGGAAGGATGAGCGCAGGATGAGGGAAGGATGAGCGCGGGGTGAGTGAAGGATGAGCGAAGGATGAGCGCTGGATGAGTGTAGGATGAGCGCGGGGTGAGCTCAGGATGAGTGTAGGATGAGCGTAGGATGAGGGAAGGATAAGCGTAGGGTGAGCGCAGGATGAGGGAAGGATGAGCGCAGGATAAGGGAAGGATGAACGCAGGATGAGGGAAGGATGAGCGCAGGATGAGTGCGGGGTGAGCTCTGGATGAGTGTAGGGTGAGCGTAGGATGAGTGTAGGGTGAGCGTAGGATGAGTGTAGGGTGAGCGTAGGATGAGTGTAGGGTGAGCGTAGGATGAGTGTAGGGTGAGCGTAGGATGAGTGTAGGGTCAACGTAGGATGAGCGTAGGGTGAGCATAGGATGAGCGCAGGATGAGGGAAGGACGAGCGCAGGATGAGGGAAGGATGATCGGAGGTTGAACGAAGCCCCTGAATAGCTTTTTAATGCAAAATATAAGTAATTGTCCAGCACAGCCATCTAGTCTGCTAGGCCGGAGAGCAGACGCATTATGTGGGCAGCCAGAAGTGACGGCTCCAGTGTCACAATCTGCCGACGCTACTGTTCTATTCTTAAAACTGCAACTAGAAGCGACTTCAGCTTAATGTTCCAAATCACATCAGTTATATACCAGAAGTCATGCAGTAACGAGCAACCCTTGGTGACAGAGGAGGAAAGTACAGGACACCCCAATAATCAGACCAATACAATATATACGGTTCTCCATACTGTACTCATCGTTACCGTCGTACTCACAGCACTCACGGGAATTACCGGGGCATTGAACCAATCCCAACACATGTTACAGTGCTTAGAATAACTGCATCAGAAATAGCATGAACTGTATCTGTTAGACTATAAATATAAATGTGACCACTAGGGGGCACTGTTCTATAGAAGACTGGATAGTATATCACAGATCTACACAGGAAGAGTCAGTATACACTACTAGGGGTCAATTTACTAAGATGGAACGTTTCCCATAGCAACCAATCAGATACTAAATCTTATTTATTTAGCACCTTCTAGAAGATAATAAATATAATCTCATTGGTTGCTATGGGAAACATCCCATCTTCAATAGATAGCCTTTCTTAGTAAATTTTAAACCCTAGTATCTATCATACGTTGTAGTGGCAACACGGCTCTTTGTGCAGACTGATCTTTCTATGTAGCTTTTATTAAGTGACAGTTAGGAGCTGATTGGTACTTTATCTCCAACCCCTTGCTCTCTATACAACTCCTCTCAAGATAATCACTTAATTCTGGGGTCCCCCAGCCGTCCTGCCGGCGGCTAGGGGACACAGCGCATGCTATATCCGCTGCCATTTGTCCTATATTGCAGACAGCAGCATTGCCGGGGTGAAGGAGACTGTGTGCCGTGTACATGTGCTCTGCGTCCAGTCACTGCACAGAGACGGAGGCTGTCAGAGTACTGGGCTTGCCGTCAGTGGCCCCTGTAACCCGAAACATGGGATTTCCCAACACTTGTAGTGTGAATGGTGCTGACACCGGTTTGGTACCACCAAGGAAATCCAGGGTCTAATTGGAACCGTGGACGGACCTGAGATTTTGGCGTGAAAGCGGTATTACTTACCGTGAGGAGGAAAACAGAAAAATGCCAATTAGTAGCCGGGGCAGACAAAGCATTATAAATGTGTGACTATTACAGAGCAGGAGCCGCAGGTCTGGGGAACTGGATCAATACACACAAAGCAGAATTGTAGGTTCTAATGATGGGAACAGGGGGCGGAGAAGAGGAGTTTTACTGATCACAGGCAGAGAGGAGTGCAGGTGATATGTCATCAGCAGGATACAATCCGTACTGTCCAATCAGCTGCCAGTCACTATACTACAGAGTGTCAGCCCAAAAACATTTTTTTTGTCAGTCCAAAAAATACCATAGGGCTTATTTTCGGGGTAGGGCTTATTTTAGACCCTCAGTCCTGCTTATCCACATCATGCCCCTCACTCACCTTATACTTTAAGCACAACTGCCGCTTTCCTTCAGCGTTTTGCAGCCACTCTGCTTGTGTACAGATGCCGCTCAGTCCAGCAGAGGCTTCAGCTGTACCAGGGCTCCCGCAGCAGCAGCATGGAAGTTTAGCGCAGGGACTGGGCAAAATGGGTATTTGGCTAGGGCTTAATATTTTCGGGGTAGGACTTATTGTGGACCGTTGTCCAGAAATAAGGGTAGGGCTTATTATCGGGGAACACGGTAGTACTGATAAAAGCAGCTCCATCAGATTTCCTGACTGCATTACAAAGTACAGCAACATTGTTGCAAGAAAGTAAAAATAATAGTATTTCCTAAGATAAGGGAAGTATACAGGGGGGGGGGGGGGGGGGGGGGGCGACACTGCTGAGCCACCTGTCAGGGTCAGAACACGGGCTCTGATTGGCAATGTCACTACATTTATCCAGCATGCATGATATGTATCGGCGGACGATAGCGTCACGCAGTCCCGCACAAAGCTATGGCCCCACACACGGAGCGATGTAGGGGAATTTCTAAGCGATCTAGCGACTATCAGGATGTTTCCAACAGCACAGAGCATTTAAGGTGTTGTGCAAGCTGATCTTACAGGAGGTAGTGTCCAATCCTTTGGGTTAGGGTTAGTTACAGGCTGGGAACTATATGGACCAGATTGCATCCCATGAAGTTAAACATGCATGTGATATGCTAAAGCGCGCAATGTGATCTAGTCCAAACAGTATGTGAGATGTGCGCAGGAGTGCGCAGCGCAAGCCCAAAACACAACCGGTGTGCGCAGGAGCGCGCATCGCAAGCCCAAAACACAACGGGTGTGCGCAGGAGCGCGCATCGCAAGCCCAAAACACAACGGGTGTGCGCAGGAGCGCGCATCGCAAGCCCAAAACACACCGGGTCTGCGCAGCTGCATCGCAAGCCCAAAACACACCGGGTGTGCGCAGCTGCATCGCAAGCCCAAAACACACCGGGTGTGCGCAGCTGCATCGCAAGCCCAAAACACACCGGGTGTGCGCAGCTGCATCGCAAGCCCAAAACACACCGGGTGTGCGCAGCTTTAGTGTTTCCCAGTCTAGATCCTCAGAGAAAACGACCAGTCCAAGTTCTTAGGAAATCCATGTTTGAACATAGAGGTTTAAATCAAAACAACAGGCAGGGGAACTAGTTAGTTATCCTGTACTATCCTTAAAACCTAGACTGAGCTTTTAAAACACTGGCATAAAGTAGGTTCCCAAACTTGGTCCTTTTGACTACAAACAGTTCATGTTTTCCAGGTATCCTCACAGAGCCACATGTGGAATAATTAGTTCCATCGTGGATGTGGTAACGAGCAGTAATGAGCGCACAGTGGCAGCAGTGAGGTACTCCCGGAGCCTAGGATACGGTGGGGCAGCACAGTGGCACTGTGGCGAGTACTGTCTCACATCACTAGGGTCCTGCATTTTATCCCTGTGTTTGTGTCAGTGCACCTCTATATGAAATAACCTTCATTTCTCATACAACTTAAGGTGCCCATACACCTACAGATTTATCATCAGATCTGGCTGGTTGGAACAAACACCTGGTAATATCTGAGTGACAGTTTGTCAGTTTTCCAGCATTTCCAAGCAAATGGTCAACTGTCATTTGCTTTCATCCATAACCATGTTTTTGTTCCAACCAGCCAGATCTGAAGATAAATCTGCATGTGTATGGCCACCTTTAGAAAGACAAAATCCTGATATCAGCCAATTTGCGGCAACTGAAAACACAGCTGCTTGGAGTTGATACACGTCATTTTTATATATATATGTCTAGTGTCCGTTTGTGTATCTCCAAAACACTGCCATCTGTTGGCAGCCAGAGAAAATACATCTCTTTCTCGCTCACACATACACAAACACAGAGGCAATCACAAGGTAGCAGACTAGATTTTGAAGCATTAGCTTTGAGCAGGTTTACTAATCATTGATATAAGGGATTCTACCACAACGGTCCATTGATCCAATACCTCTATAGGGCTGTATATTCTCTGTATACTCTCTGTATATTCTCTGTATACAGCCTTTGACACTCAGAACAATAGCAGAAATAACTGACAATAAACTCTGGCTGTGGTAGTATCCTCATTACACTAATGAACACATCACACTGGGCTGGCGGCAGCATTTGGACACATTACACACAACTCACTGGACTTAAGACCTACAGTAGTTTTAGAATCTCCATTGCCACAGAGTCCGACTGCTTTATCCCAGGGTTGCCTACCTGACCCTCTCCATGAGGGAGAAAATGCTCTGCTCCTGGACTTCCCTGGTGATGTAGGGTTGTCAGCACCTGTGGGGAGCTAGGTAACTGATAATGATAAGAAAGGTGTCACCACAGGTGCTGGCAATCATACATTACCAGGGAAGCCCAGGAGTAGAGCATTGTGTCCTCCTGGAGAGGGGTATGCTGGGAGGTATGGATAATGTATGATTGCCAGCACCTGTGGGGAGCTAGGTAACTGATAAGAAAGGTGTCACCACAGGTGCTGGCAATCATACATTACCAGGGAAGCCCAGGAGCAGAGCATTGTGTCCTCCTGGAGAGGGGCATGCTGGGAGGTATGGATAATGTATGATTGCCAGCACCTGTGGGGAGCTAGGTGACTGATAAGAAAGGTGTCACCACAAGTGCTGGCAATCCTACATTACCAGGGAAGCCCAGGAACAGAGCATTGTGTCCTCCTGGAGAGGGGCATGCTGGGAGGTATGGATAATGTAGGATTGCCATCACCTGTGGGGAGCTAGGTAACTGATAAGAAAGGTGACGGCAATCATACATTACCAGGGAAGCCCAGGAGCAGAGCATTGTGTCCTCCTGGAGAGGGACATGCTGGGAGGCATGGATAATGTAGGATTGCCAGCACCTGTGGGGAGCTAGGTAACTGATAAGAAAGGTGTCACCACAGGTGCTGGCAATCATACATTACCAGGGAAGACCAGGAACAGAGCATTGTGTCCTCCTGGAGAGGGGCATGCTGGGAGGTATGGATAATGTAGGATTGCCAGCACCTGTGGGGAGCTAGGTAACTGATAAGAAAGGTGTCACCACAGGTGCTGGCAATCATACATTACCAGGGAAGCCCAGGAGCAGAGCATTGTGTCCTCCTGGAGAGGGGCATGCTGGGAGGTATGGATAATGTAGGATTGCCAGCACCTGTGGGGAGCTAGGTAACTGATAAGAAAGGTGTCACCACAGGTGCTGGCAATCCTACATAACCAGGGAAGCCCAGGAACAGAGCATTGTGTCCTCCTGGAGAGGGGCATGCTGGGAGGTATGGATAATGTATGATTGCCAGCACCTGTGGGGAGCTAGGTAACTGATAAGAAAGGTGTCACCACAGGTGCTGGCAATCATACATTACCAGGGAAGCCCAGGAACAGAGCACTGTGTCCTCCTGGAGAGGGGCATGCTGGGTGGTATGGATAATGTAGGATTGCCAGCACCTGTGGGGAGCTAGGTAACTGATAAGAAAGGTGTCACCACAGGTGATGGCAATCATACATTACCAGGGAAGCCCAGGAACAGAGCATTGTGTCCTCCTGGAGAGGGGCATTCTGGGAGGTATGGATAATGTAGGATTGCCAGCACCTGTGGGGAGCTAGGTAACTGATAAGAAAGGTGTCACCACAGGTGCTGGCAATCATACATAAATGATCATTAAAAGTCAACCACTTTTGGTCGACATGGATTAGGTGAACATGGTCTAAAGCTTAACACAAGCAAAATGTCGACATGGGAAAAGGTTGACATGAGTTTTCATGTTTTTTTAATTTTTACCTTGTTCACACCATCCCAGTGGGAACAGAGGAAAAATATAAGAGTGTACTGAGCGCAGGAGACGCTGTACACTTATACAATGTCATGTCGACATAAACACAAAGATAAACGAGAAAAGCACACTTTCACCTTCCGACCTTTTAAAGTCGATGGTTTTGTTGTGTCAACCTTTTGACCATGTTGAGCCTTTTGTCTGTCAAAGATAGTTATCTGGGACCAGACGAGGCAACTGCTCATTTCTCCCCAAAATATTTCTAGCAGAATCCGCAAACTGTATCCTCACTTCCATGAGCAAATCCCAAACATTGAACCACAGAAGCTTACAATCTAATACTGCGACGTGATATAAGGGACGCCACGCTGTAGTGTATATGCACAGTAACAATGGCAGTGATACACACCGGCTTAGTGTCAGCCATTCTCTTTGCAGCATATGTGTAACAAAATAAAATAAAAAACAGGGACTTTTTCTTGTGTCCCAACTTCAGTAAGGTGAGCAAGCTGTAAATCAGCCGGCGATCCCTTTATAGCACGTTCTCAAACTCGGTCCCCAGGATCCCACACAGTGCATGGTTTGCAGGTCTCCTCACAGAATCACAGGTGAAATAATTAGCTGCACCTGTGGATCTTTTAAAATGCATCAGTGAGTAATGAGTGCACCTGTGCACCTGTCGAGTGATCTGGAAAACATGAACTGTGTGAGGTTCTGAGGACCGAGTTTGAGAAGCACTGCCTTATAGCAACACAGTGTACTGTGCGACAGGGGATTATAGAAGTCTCATTCCATGGAACACAATGATGCGCAGACGTTACATAATTATCAGGAACAGAGGTTTATACACCCCATCGCCCTCCCGCGCCCTGCACTGACTGCGTAACCAGTGCATGAGGACCCTGGGTTCAGCGGGGACAAGGAGGGGGGGGTTTGTATGAAATGATAGCAAGCGGCATTAAACAACACAGGGGATATGGATGGGAAGCTCCCTGTTGCTCTGTCTGGGAGATTAGGCAGCACTGTGATGCTGGGATTTAATGCAGTATTGGGCTCCCATGTAGCAAGGTCTCCCCCCAGACCCCCACACACCCAGGAGGGGAGGGAGGGGGGGGGGGTAGGACCACGGACACCCAGTGTTATCAGCTGCAGCTCAGGGACAAGTTTCCCAGCCTGGTGAGAATCAGAACAGCCACGTTACATATCTCCCCCTCATATATCAGCGTGAGATGCCAGCCTGCCCTCTTACCTTGTGGTCGGCGACACTGATGTAACCCTCCAGGACAGGGCTAGGGGGGTGCTCCCGGGTACTGGTGGTCCTCACACTGCTGGCGGTGGATGACAGCTGGGGGCTCTCTTCTTTCACGGTGCCCATATTGTTGTACATGATCAGCAGGCTGGTACACATGGTGCTGAGAGCTAGCAGTAGTGCCAGCCCATGGCGCTGTACACAGAGGGAGGACAGTCAGCACAACACATGGCTGCCATATGCCACGCTACAAATGGGCATTCACAGCTCTTACCCACTGCCCTTTATTACACAGGCTTGTAGTCCTGAGGACCCCCCAACAAACATCCTAAATAAGGGGGGGGGGGGGGATGCTGCGATCCCAGCACCAGATAACCATGCAGTATCCCAGCTGCCCCGCTCAGTGCCCCCCTGATGGGGCACCTGCCAGCCCCTGCCCTACCTGCCCAGCGTGGCAGGGTGAAGTTTATCCGCTGGGACAGGGGGGTCCACGAATCAGGAGCACGCCAGCCTCCCACCTCCAAAGTTTCCAAGTGAGAGTTAACTTGCACCCCTATATAGATTCTCCATGCCAGGCTAGGGGGACGCAAACCCACTGTGGAACCACAAGCGCCAGCATGCCAGGGCAGATTTTGGGCTGCCAAGGCATGCTGGCACATGTAGTCCCACAACAGATTTGCTGTTCACTGCTCTATGCCCCCCACCTCACCCAAGCAGATAACAAACTCACCCCCCTGCACCCCCAATGATGACAAACAATAAGTTTGAAGCCATAAAGGTGCAGAGCAGAGGGCAGTGCCCACCCCTCCTCCCCCATAAGCAGCATTACACAATGGACGGACTTACCATCAGTGTCCTCATCTTGTGCCTCTCCCCAGCTAGGTGGCTGCCTCTCTCCTCCTGTCTGATGCTTCCATGGTAAGGGAGGCTGGCAGAGGCTGGGCAAGGGGTGCAGCCTTCCCAGCCTCAGCTGCTGCTGCTGCAGAGATTACAGACAGATCCCAACTGGAACCTGGTCTCTGTGTCTCATACACACACTGACTGCTGGGTGCCCGCCGGGTCCTAGAGCCGCCTGCTTCCTTTCCCTCCTCATGCAGAGTGCTCTGAGATGAGACGTGCGGGGGATGTGTCAGCAGCAGGCTGCCGGGGCATGCTGAGACTAGTAGTACCCCCAGGCTGCCAGGGCATGCTGAGACTAGTAGTACCCCCAGGCTGCCAGGGCATGCTGAGACTAGTAGTACCCCCCAGGCTGCCAGGGCATGCTGAGACTAGTAGTACTCCCCAGGCTGCCAGGGCATGCTGAGACTTGTAGTACCCCTTGGCTGCCGGGGCATGCTGAGACTAGTAGTACCTCCCAGGCTGCCAGGGCATGCTGAGACTAGTAGTACCCCCCAGGCTGCCAGGGCATGCTAAGACTAGTAGTACCCCCAGGCTGCCAGGGCATGCTGAGACTAGTAGTACCCCCCAGGCTGCCAGGACATGCTGAGACTAGTAGTACCTCCCAGGCTGCCAGGGCATGCTGAGACTAGTAGTACCCCCCAGGCTGCCAGGGCATGCTAAGACTAGTAGTACCCCCCAGGCTGCCAGGGCATGCTGAGACTAGTAGTTCCCCCCAGGCTGCCAGGGCATGCTGAGACTCATAGTACCCCCAGGCTGCCGGGGCATGCTGAGACTAGTAGTACCCCCCAGGCTGCCGGGGCATGCTGAGACTAGTAGTACCCTCCAGGCTGCCGGGGCATGCTGAGACTAGTAGTACCCTCCAGGCTGCCGGGGCATGCTGAGACTAGTAGTACCCCCCAGGCTGCCGGGGCATGCTGAGACTAGTAGTACCCCCAGGCTGCCGGGGCATGCTGAGACTAGTGTTACCCCCCAGGCTGCAGGGCATGCTGAGACTAGTAGTACCCCCCAGGCTGCCAGGGCATGCTGAGACTAGTAGTACCCCCAGGCTGCCAGGGCATGCTGAGACTAGTAGTACCCCCCCAGGCTGCCAGGGCATGCTGAGACTAGTAGTACCCCCCAGGCTGCCTGGGCATGCTGAGACTAGTAGTACCCCACAGGCTGCCGGGGCATGCTGAGACTAGTAGTACCCCCCAGGCTGCCGGGGCATGCTGAGACTAGTAGTACCCACAGGCTGCCATGGCATGCTGAGACTAGTAGTACCCCCCTGGCTGCCAGGGCATGATGAGACTAGTAGTACCCCACAGGCTCCCAGAGCATGCTGAGACTAGTAGTACACCACAGGCTGCCAGGGCATGCTGAGACTAGTAGTACCCCCGGGCTAACAGGCTGCCAGGGCATGCTGAGACTTGTAGTAAGCCCCCCAGGCAGCCAGGGCATGCTGAGATTTGCAGTAACCCCCAGGCTGCCAGGACATGCTGAGACTTGTAGTAACCCTTCGGCCAACAGGCTGCCAGGGCATGCTGAGACTTGTAGTAAGCCCCCCCCCCCCCAAGAGTTTGTCTTCTACTGGGTGCACAGAGGTAAGTAAAAGCTTTTTGTGTTAAATTAATTAAAATGTAACGTTTAATACCTGTCTTTATATGAAATATTCTCATGTTGTGTAGAAAATAAACATATATCATTAAATAGTGTCATTGTGTCTCACTGCTTACAAGTCATACGTGGAGTTTCAGATGTTTCGAATTGGAAGCGAATGGGGCCCATGCACTTATGCGCAATGCGATGTCCCATCACATCCAATCGCATCTTGCAGTGCTTAAAGTACCCGCTTCCAGCACCCGATGTTGCATGCCATCTGCTGGATGCGATTTTTAGTAAGGTTACAAAATCGCACCTTATTGCATTTTTCAAAATTGCTATTTTTTGGGAGGAAAATTTGACTATTTAATGAAATGCGAATTACCGGCTAAAAAATGCGATGTTTAGTCATGAAAATGTGCGAATTTGAGGACATGTGCGATTTTGGAGACATGGTAATGTGCGCTTTATTTTTAAAAAAGCGTGGGGTCCCCCATCCTGAGTATAACCAGACCCAGGTTCATTGAGCCGGACCTGGTTCCAAAAATATGGGGGACAAAAAGGCTTCATCCATCCAAGGCTGAAGCCTGGGGCAGTCCTCTGCATCCCTCGGCAGTGGACACCGGGCTGATACTTTCTAAAGATAAATAAAAAAACATTGCTTTTTACAGGTAAACTACGAGTCCCAGCAGGGCTCTATGGAGTCGCCTACAGCCAATCAGGGCTCAGTGCTTCTAAAGCAGTATGACAGTGGGGATCCCCACTGTCATTACTGCAGAGGAAGCCATGTCACCCCGCAGTCAGTGTGGGGTGATGTGCAGGGGAGATAGACACCGCTGGAGCCTGGAATGGTAAGTACGCTGGTGCAAAAATACTGTATGTGTATGTAATCTCTTATATATTTGGCTACATCTGTAACTCAAAGTGTGTGAGTGTGTCTGTAACGCTGGGTGGAGCCTCTGACTCACATGACAGAGAACCAGCCCAGTGAGCCCACAGTGCCAGACACCCTCTGCCTCCCCATGTTGCCCAGCTACTCCACAGCCACCAGGTGAGCACCCCCCCGCGCCCCCTCCCTCGATTTGCCCCCCCCCCGTGACCCCCCCTCCCGCGATTCCCAGCACCCCCCTCGACACCCCCCCTCCCGCGATTCGCGACAGACCCCCCATGCCACGATTCGATGCAACCCGCACGACCACCCCCTGCGCCCCCCTCCCGCAATTCGCGGCAACCACCCGCGCCCCCCCTCCCGCTATTCGCACGGACGCCCCCCAACTACCACCCCCCCCCCCCCCGCGCGATTCACGGCAACCCCAGGATTAAATGGCACATGCAAAACACTGACATGGCTATGGTCGACAATGAAAAAGGTTGACATGAGTTTTTGAAGATTTATTTTTCATTTTTTGAATGTTTTCATATTCATTATCATGTGTCGACATGGACACCAATGAAGTGCCACACTTATGTCAACATTTACATGTGTTGACCTTTCTGTGTTGATTTTTTCTTGTGGCGATTCGCGGCACACCCCCGTGACCCCACCTCCCGCGATTCACGGCATCCCCCACCCCGTAACCTCCCGCGATTCGCGGCAACCCCCCTCCCCGTGACCCCCCTCCCACGGTTCACGGCACCCAACCCCCGCGACCCCCCTCCCGCAATTCATGGCACCCCGCGACCCCCCCTCCCGTAATTCGCGGACACCCCCCCCCCCCCGCCATTCACGGCAACCCCAGGATTAAATGTCACATGCAAAACACTGAAATGGCTATGGTCGGCAATGAAAAAGGTTGACATGAGTTTTTGAAGATTTATTTTCATTTTTTAAATGTTTTCATATTCATTCTCATGTGTCGACATGGACACCAATGAAGTGCCACACTTATGTCAACATTTACATGTGTTGACCTTTCTGTGTTGATTTTTTCTTGTGGCAATTTTTTTCCACTGGCAACTTTGTGCACGTCAACCTAGACATCATCAACCAAGACGTTGTATAATATACAATACCTGTTCTGTTTTACTGTAGGTGTTTTAAGTCAGATCTTTTACTGCCACTATTACTGTTTATGTAAATGCATTCTGTATGACAGCAACATCCTACCATCCTGCTACAAGAATATATAACCAACTAGGTGATTCATCGCGCCCCGTGCCCCCCCCCCCTCCTGCAATTCGCGGACCCCCCCGCGCCCCCGTCCCGCGATTCACGTCCCCTCCCACGATTCACGTCACCCCCCGCGCACCCCCCCTCCCGCAATTCGCAACCCCCCCTTGCGCGATTCACGCACCCTCCCACGCTTTGCGGACCCCCGCCCTCTCCCGCGATTCGCGGACACCTGCGCCCCCTCCCTCCCTTGATTCACGGCACCCCCCGCGCCGCTCCAGCAATTCACGGCACCCCTGTGCCCCTCTTTAGTCCCCCGTATGCCCACACACCCCTATCACTACCCAGCTTCCTGCTCTCCTGAACTGTAACTTCCACCACTGGGGAGTCGCTGACGCTGTGTTGCCCACATACCCCTATCATGCCTCATAGCCCAGCCTCCTGCTCTCATGCACCCAAACTCCCACCCAGTAGGAGGAGACACTGACTCAGGGCCACTGTCCTGTACTCCTGTACTGCCATGCTGGACCCTCACCCACTGGCAGAAGCTGCACAGTGTCTCCCATCCTCCTCTTTAGTCCCCCTTATGCCCACACACCCCTATCACTACCCAGCCTCCTGTTTTCCTGTGTCGTGACCTCCGCCAATGGGGAGCCGCTGACTCAAAAACACCCTACTATACTATTGCACACACACACACCTAAACAACACGCACACACAGCCCCCCCCACACACACCGACAAATGTCACTGTACCATCCACACTATCAATATACATCTTACTCTAACCGCTTTTTAATTAAACAAAACAATACACACCCCCTTCCAAATCATATGCTTTCTTTTTAACACATTTCACCTATAACTCAAGTTGCAATACAGGGCAATTCTAACCATATTTCTCATATACAAAGGTTTACAAATTAAGGGGGCGCAGCCCCTTACGACGGTGTAAAGAGCGCCTGTAGGGCTCGATGAATCACCAAGTAAAGCTATACTTTTCTCTGTGCTTTTTATTTCAACATTATTTTTACAGATGAACTATAAGTCGAAGGGGGGCAATTAATGCCCCACATGAGACTCGTGGTTCGCCAAGTCCCAGCATGTGGGGGAGGCCTGCTGGGACTTGTAGTTCACCTGTAAAAAGCAATGTTTTTTATTTATTTTTTACACGTATCAGCCCGGCGCACCGCCCAGGGACGCCGGAGACAGCCCTGGATGGGTGAAGCCTGGGGGGAGCCCCTTTATTGAGGGGGTCCCCACTCCCCAAGGTACCCTGTCCAGGGCTGACAAGCCACGGAGCGTATGGTACCGCCGGGGGACATTACATAAAAAGTGTCCTACAGCTGTGGCATGACACCGTGGACTGTTGGAGCCCGGTGCTGATTCCAAAATATGAAGGGCCCCCAGTTTTTTGGTCCCCCGTAATTTTGGAACCAGGACTGGTTCAAGAGTCCCTGGGCTGTTTTCCAAAATATGGGGGACCCCTACACTTTGTATCTCCCATATTTTTGGAACCAGGTCTGGCTCTGTGAGCCTGGGACTGGTTATGCTCAGGAGGGGGGACCCCACACCTTTTTTTTTTTTTTGAACTTTAAACATTTTTTAAGACTGAACCATGCGCAGATCTCAATGATCTGTGCATGGTTCTGTCAATGGTTCTGTCAATTTGGATAGTGGGGATATAAAAATGTCGGAGGACGCGTTCCGCCGCCCCACGCAGGACTCGCTGCGCTCGCCACGCTTTAGGGTGGCATGGATAGTGGGAGGGGGGTGCCTAAAACCTCTTTGTATGTCATAAAATCATATTATTGTACAGTTAATGTAATGGGATCGCACACCTTATAAAATCGCAAGCGATCGCATGTGATTTGGCGGGAGGTGCGATGCGATCACCTGGGGCACACAGAGCAGTGAATAAATGACATAAAAAATTGCATCGCATCGCACGTCACTAAAATGGCCCATGCGATGCGATTTTCCTACGCATAATAGCCCTCTAAGCAATTTGTGGGCGCCGTGCTAGGAAACAAGTACCCTGCATGCACTCGTTTAAAAAGTGGAAATGTAATCCATGTTAAAGTATAGTCTTTGGACCAATTACCGAATATTATTGTAGAAATCATTATGTGATAGATGTGATTATGACAAATTACTTGCAAGGTATCTTGGTCTCCAATCCATAATCCAGATTTTACACCCATCCCTACTAATAAACGCTTGACACATGTAATGACCCTATATAAGGAATGTAGGACATTGCAGTGGCGTAAGTTCGTCCCAGTTGCTCGGATGCAAGAAAAATATTAGTGCCCCCCCCCCCCTCCCCCCGCAACACCTTATAAGTATGCTTGTACCGTATGTATGTATATTATGTGCAAAATAAAAAATGTGTGGTCTATGGTCCTGCTAGGAGGGGGAGTCAGCCTCAGAAGCTATATTAAAGGCTTTCAATTAACTGATGCAAATCTGTAGGTAGGAGAGGTGCCCCCTTGAGAGCAGGAGCCCGACGGCAGATGACACCGTTGTCTCCCATAGTTACGCCTCTGGGACATTGTGCTAATGTCTGTTTGCCAGTGTCCATTGGGGAAGTTTGTGTACATAAGGTGTTTCCTTACTTCAGCAAGAGTAAAGGCCCCCATACATTAGGCCGACTTGTCCTTAGGACAAGTCGGACCCAATTCTCCTGTGAGCCGCCCGGCAGCTCCCCGGGAGGCTCACATACAATTTGGCACTTGATGAGCCAGTTTTTACATGTGATAAATCGCTTTTGATTTATCACATTTAAAACAAATGGGGAGCTGCAGGGCGGTGAGGAGCAGTGGGGCGGGCAGCGGCAGTAGTTGGGGCGGGCAGCGGCAGTAGTGGGGGCGGGCAGCGGCAGTAGTGGGGGCGGGCGGCGGCAGTAGTGCCTGGCCGGCATGCTGTGATCACAAATAGCAGCGCTGCCGCTGCGGGACGGGACGCACAGTGGCGGCTATTAGATTTTCAAAATACCTGTCAAATGACCGGCCGTGCTGTGATTGGCTGAGAGAGCTCTCAGCCCATCACAGAACGGCCGGTCATTTGCCAGGTATTTTGAAAATCTAATAGCCGCCACTGTGCGTCCCGTCCCGCAGCGGCAGCGCTGCTATTTGTGATTACAGCATGCCGGCCAGGTCAGCATCACTCGCCGCACCCGGCACCCGCCGGGAACTCATTTGTGAGCCGCCGCCCGCCCCCACTACTGCCGCTGCTATTTGTTATCACAGCATGCCGGCCAGGTCAGTGTGTCTGCCCGCCGTGCTCCCCCGCCCCCCGGTGTCTGCATGCATATGCCTGACAGGTGGGCAGGCATATGCATAGCATACAAGGAGGTCGGATGATCTTATGTGCTGACCGTCGGACCTCCCTGATCCGGTCCGATGCGCACGGGACCGCGCATCGGATCGGATCATATATCACACACCTGCGATTTTGGGGCGATTTCATCCGGTTATTGGCCCAAAGTGCCAAAATCGGATGAAATCGTCCCAAAATCGTATAGTGTATGGGGGCCTTAAGTAGCAACTTTTAGGAACACTTTGCTACTGTTTGTACACAGCCAGCAATGTGTGAGTTGTTAACAATGCAAGCTGGGGTTAGTTAGCTCGCTGCTGCTGACATACCATTGCGCACTTCTTGAAGTATCTGCTGCTCACACTATGGATTGTATAGAATCCTACGCAAAGGGCACGCACATGCAAACGTATGGAATGTATCGCAAAGCATGTCATTTGTCCATGGGCCACTTTCAGGAGCTGGCCCTGCAGGGTATACATTCCCTAAGCAAAATATGTTTATGTTTGTGTAAATGTTAGCATAGTTATAATGGGCATTAATAAAGTAATGTTTGAATGAATGCAAACATGAATCGTCTCGTTTAACAAACTTATTTATTGTTACATTTCTAAAAATGTTATACACAATATTTTAAAACGGAAATGTTGTGGCTACGTATGGAAGACGTAGTAATAATTGGTGTTATTGGTTGTTTTATGAAGGCAATAATAATTAAAAAATTACTTTATGGTACATCCTTTGTTTGGCACAATCCAATTGACTATACCTTGTTTTGCAATTCGTTCCACAGAAATCATCAGAAATGAATGTTGCAACACCTGTTTTGCCTGTATGTATTTTTAGATTTAGCTATTGGTACTTTATGTCAGTATGTGTTAACATTTTTAACATTTTAGCTGGCAGAGGCCGCAATGCATGTGATGGTGCCATGGCAGGGGCAACGTCCGGCTCCACCTTCTCGCCGAAGGAGGCCAGGCCAGAATCTTCGGCACACGTGTTTCCCTATTCGGGATGCCTGATGATGATGAGGTAACAAAGCATTGGTTAGACTTCACCTAGACTATGGAGTACAATTCTGGGCCCCGCACTATAAAAAGGACTTTATAGAACTGGAAAAAGTCCAAAGAAGAGCAACAAAACTAATAAAGGGATTGGAGAATTTAAGTTATAAGGACAGATTGAACTTTTTGGGATGGTTTGCGCTAGAGAGGAGACGTTTAAGGGGGAACATGCTAAATATGTAGAAATATATCTGGGGCCAATATAAGGAACTGCCAGGTGCCACTTTTTCTGTAAGGAAGGACTCTAGGACACGTGGGCACGAGTTTAGATTAGAGGAAAGAAGATTTTGTTCCCTAAGAAGGAACCATGTTTTTACGGTCAGGGCAGCCAAACTATGGAACTCTCTTCCTGGTGAGGTGGTGTCGGCAGATGGAGAGGTGGTGTCGGCAGAGACAATAAATACATATAAAATAAGGTTGGACAAACATCTAATGGTTAAAAACTTCCAGGGGTACAAACAATAATCATACTCTTTAAAGATATCAGAATACACTACGTATAACAAGGGACAAAGCTAATAGATCATACTCACGACCAAGGTTGACCTAGATGGACGCAAGTCTTTTTTCAGCCTTAACTACTATGTAACTATGTATCTTTTGCCTCCAAATATCATCTTAGACACTCTCTCTTTAATACTGAGTGATCTTGAAAGTTGTCACAGGCTCCCAACAGCAGAACCGCCGATCACCTAGTGGTTGGCGGTTTTACATTTCTGCACCTCAGAATCCTTCCAGCAAGTAGTGGGAGTACTTGCAGGAATATCCCAGCCTGCTTTCAGCCGGATCCCGAGGCTCGTTATGTCTGCCATGTTTTAGCGCAAGGGGCACCTCATGGCAATGTCATTTGACCAGGATACCCTTGACAGGTGTAAGCAGCAATTTCACCACCTTGCTGGCTTCCCCAATGTGATAAATGCTGTGGATGGGACACATGTACATCTTCCGTAAAACAGGAAGATGTTCCACTTGCTGAAAGTAATGGTGATTTCTGGGCCATCCATGGAAATCCTGGCATTTAATTCCAACTTTAACGGAAATGCCCATGACTCTAATGTCATCCGTCAAACCGGGATATGGCGTAGACTAAAAGAGCTGGAAGGACGTGATGCGTGGATTCTGGGTGACTCTGGTTACCCCTGCACACCCTGGCTGCTTACTCCTTACAGCTCTCCAACATCGGGCCCACAGGACAATGCGGAGCATGTTGCCACCAGTTAAGTGATGGAGCACACGATTGGCCTCTTAAAGGGTCATTTTCGTGTGCTCTCCCGCACTAGTGACGACAATGGTGCCAAGGATTGTGGGAATGTTTTGCTTTTCGCATAACATCGCTGTAAGGAGGAATGTTCCCTTCCTTGAGGAGGACATGCAGCCACTCGAGCTGCAGGACATTGCCAAGTGCCCACCCAGAACCCCGGAGAACATATGTGGGTACCAGATGCGTGATCATGTGTTGTCTCATTTTTTCGGGTAAATGTATCTTCAGACCCAATTGTTGAAGATTTTTGTCCAAATAAACCATCATTACAGTTGTAGTGTCTTTCATCTTTGCAGGGGCTGGCGGTGGATTCGCCACATGCCAACCCGTGCCAGCTGGCAGAAAGGGACGTGCGCGCACGAGATGCGCGTGTGTCCCCTTACAACAGGGCTACTCTTGGGTCACCGTCGCCTCGCCGCCAGTCCCCACTGCATTCCCTCACCTCCCCACCCCTCCCCTAACCCTGCATGCCTGCCTCCCTGAAGCGGAGATGGGCAGGGTTTCCACCCCCCCCCCCCCCCCCCCCGCCGGTCTGACGAGCCCTGGCGCTGGATGAACGGCGCTTCATCTGTACCTAGTCTAAGGTTTATTGGACATTTAGTTGTGAGGTTATTAAATCAAACTCTATGACTCTCTTTCATTATGCATGTCGTCCGAAGAGATGTTTTATTTACAATGTAAAAGTTGAAAAAGAGGAAGTGGAGTGGTGCGCTGTCAATAGCAGCTGGCACTGGGTTGTCAGACCCAAAAAAGAATACAGAAATATAAACAAAGGGTGTGCCAGCGCTAGCTGTTTTAATAATGTAAACAAGACGGTTCTCATATACTAATTATTTATTAATCAATTAATCAATCAATATCAGCAAAACACATAAAAATATGGATAAAAAATTGAGCAATATAATAAAATATATAGATCTGGGATGGGTAAAGGATCACGTATAGGCCTCCATCAATGGTTGAAATGGTCTGATTTTATATTACCATCCTCTGTATCTCCTGGAAGGATTTGTATGTCCAGAGAGTGGTGACCCCAAATGTCCTTGGGTGCCCTATAATTTCAAGGGCTCAAGCCTCCCTTATTTGGCGTGTGGTCTCCATGTGGCTGGATATTAGGAATAGTGCAGATATCCCATCAATTTTTAAAAGTCCAGAAATAACAGGAGTTACCGATCGTCGATGGGAGAATGGACTGGATACAATTATTATCAGCTCAACGCGTTTCCCCGGATAGTCTGTGTACGGCTTCCTCAGGAGCAAGTGTGGACTGAGAGCTCAGGGCCCAGTATATATAGCAGCAGTATTAATTGCTCAAGCTCGTGGGGATCCCGCTGCCCTCACTGCCTATACCGTCAATCAACGGGGGTGGGGGATCCCCCGGATGTCCCAAATGTGACCAGTCCAGTCTCCCATCGACGATTGGGAACTTCTGTTATTTCTGGACTTTCAAAAATGTATGGGATATCTGCACTATTCCTAATATCCAGCCACAAGGAACTGTCTTGTTTACATTATTAAAAACAGCTAGCGCTGGCACACCCTTTGTTTACAATGTAAAAGTTGTTTGCTAATACATAATTTGTGGCAATGTGTGGGTGTGTGTGTGCAAAGTTCCTGGTTTTGGATGCAAGTGTTGTGCAATGGGATATTGCCTTACAGATTAAATTTTTTTTTTCTTTTTTCTTCTTTATAGCTGATTATGCCGGATTGCTTGGTGAGTTTTTTTTTTGGGGGGGGGGGGGTTGACTATACAATTGACTATGGTTGACTATACAATAAAAAATCGGGTCTTTACACTGAAAAATCGCATCGCATCGCATGCCTTAAGTAGTGGCATGCAATGAAAAAATCGGGCGCCCAGTTGATACACAGGCACCGTTACATTTGTATGTAAACACGTACAGTTGTTCATGTTCATCATTGCGTTTTTTTTGTAAGGGCAAAATTGTTTTGTTTTTTTACTTTAAAAAAAGTTTTTTTTATTATTGTTTTTTGGAGGATGGATTTATAGTTATTTCCTTTAACATTATTTGACGTGTATTTCATGTAAATAAAAATATAATTCAGCGTGGTTTTGGCTTGCATCATACTATCTAAAACATATAGAGGGAAATTTACTAAAAGGAAATTTGTAAAAAAAATAGGTGTATTTGTATCCAGAAATACACTTATTTTTGACATTTACTATCCCGAAAATACGGCAATTCGTAGTCGTATTGATGTGCTATCAATACGAATACGAATTGCCGTATTTTCGGAATAGTAAATGTCAAAAATAAGTGTATTTCTGGATACAAACACACCTATTTTTTTTTACAAATTTCCTTTAGTAAATTTCCCCCATACTGTCTAAATTTAGCAGGCCTGTGAACAATGCGTGTATACTGTATATAGCCATGCACATACATGTGCATATAAATATACACGTGTGTACTTGCGCATATATACCCTTCCATACATATGTGAATATGCGCATGCATTGTCCAGCGGCCTATAGCTACATCATATGAATGTTCAATTCAAGATTATTAATAAAGTTAATACCATTCAAAAGGTCAACAACCAATAGGAGAATAGGAGAAATATGGGTGTATATCTATTAGCTGCGCCATTGCCAATATGAGAGCACCAGCGTTCAGTAAGATGGTGCTGAAACTCCTATTGAAAGTTATGGATAGGAGGGTGGGCAGGGCAGTGCCCTATGTCTCCAGTGCCGCCAAACGGGCGGCATATGTGGAGGTGCACAGCCAGATCTGTAATCGGACTGGTACGATCATACGAGCATCCTACATTTGGAGCGCTGGTGGTCTGACCTCCGCAGGCGGCAACCCACCCTCCTAGTGCGCTTGAGGTGAAGAGTCCATCGTGGTAAGTAGCAACATGTTGCACATTGTAAATGCGAAACCTAGCCTGCAAATTTTAGCAAACGTGGTGAAAAAATAAATGGGGGTGTGTTTATGTATTTGTGTGTGTGTGTGTGTGTATGTGTTTGCGATATTTGTTATATTTGTACATATGAAAAGCAAATTAATTAACTATTTTCATTTTTTCTGTGTTTCTTTTCCTATGTTTGATGAACAATTGCGCATCACAGAGAGAGCATGGGGGAGGCGCAGAAGTACTTCCATGGTGGAGGATGCGATTGAGGAGGTGGAGTACCCTGCCCCCCAATAAACCCATTCCCCCACCCAAAACCCAACCCTTCTTTCCACAACCCCATCCCCCAATCTACCCATTCCCCCACCCAAAACCCACCCAGTTAGATTTGGGTGGGGTTTTACTTCAAAGTGAGATCTATATTGCAGTGTAAAAATAAAGCAGCCAGTATTTACCCTGCACAGAAACAAAATAACTCACCCAAATCTAATTCTCTCAGCACATTTTACATCTGACCCCCTGCAGTGCACATGGGCCCTTATTCTAGTTGAATCTTTCGGATGTGCACCGCACATCGGAACGGAAGAGAACACACGCCTACATGTTGTCCGCATTCGTTCGGACGGACTTCAACAGAAGAGGGAGTGTCTTCGGACTGCAACCACACGTCCGTGTGCGGTCGGACGTTAAAGATTTAGCACGGTCTTACTGCGTCTGAACGGACGGGAAGCTGACCGTACGCACTGAGTTGGCGTTTTTGCGCCAAGTCATGCTTCACCCACATAACACACTTATCCAATTAGCCTAACTTGTACCATATATATTAATTTTGATTGAAATCAATTACTTCCTAATTGACACTTAAACACATTACTTCCAATTGATATTAACCCTTACATCATGTTAAGTTGCATTATGTTATTGTTGCACCTTTACCTGTGTATATGTCTGCATACTATATATTAATTGCAAGGCAAATGCAAGCACAAAAAATTTACTAATTATGAATAACACATAATAAATGTAAAATACCTACAGTTGTAAACACAGTACGTGTGTAAATCATTATGCTTACTGCCCAGAGACATAACTCTGGGAGGCAATGGAGTCATCTGCCACCGGGCTTCTGCTCCCAAGGGGGCACCTCTCCTCCCCTGCAAGTTTAAATCAGTTCATTGAAAAACCTTCAATATCGCTTCTGTGGCTGACTCCCCTTCCTACCACTACACCTTCAGCAACATGTATTCATTACCCTTCACTTGCTTCCACTTTATGCAACCACACATCTCTATACAGTATCTACCTTTTGCGAGTTACATAAATATATTACACAAGATACAAAAACACTGTTAAATTAAACATGAACACACAGACAACTTCTAACTGTCATGAAAAATTAAATTTAACGAAGAAGGTCCTGCACATCTTGGGCCAACATGAGGAGGTGCTCCCTCATCCTTTGTAGTGTCCCTCGGACGCCCCCGTGGACTTGTCTCTGGTAATCTGTAGGCATGTTAAAGGGAGTTCAACATTACTATTGATATTCATGTATACATTTAATACTGTGATGCATAAAATATGTCAAAATTACTTACAGTATCAAACATCATAGATACACACAATTACATAGGGTGCTGCTTTCAACATGAAACAAACTACTATCATGGTCACACACACACACACACACACACACACACACACACACACACAGTTGTTTACCATATTAATTCTGTTGCTTATAAAAGACAATAACAATTTATGTTTAAAAAGCCCACCTAGCCCTGAACTTCTGTCAAACTTGACAAGCCTTAGCAGTCAGCAATATACTGTTAAGCAACTACCATTATAAGTACTTCCCTTTGTAAATAAATATCATGTAGACACTATGTCAATGTAATGTGGTTAAGGTGTGGCTCTCATTTCCATCATTTCCTTAATCCATACTAACCTATGTGTGATGTTGCTGCTGGTGAAGGGTAATAGCAGCAGGGATTACACATTTATATCCAACAGCCTAATGGATACATTATGGCCTTGCCTAATATTGTTATTTTCTGCCACTACCCTGTATTTTTATTGTGTATAGACACAAAACCCCTTCCTGACGAAGCTCTTGCGAAGCGTGCGCCGACCGCACTCCAGTGTGTCCCCCGATACCCCCTCTCCACTTACCAATGCATTTTGATTGATGTAATAGTTGCGCCAACGGGTCTCCGCTGTACACGGAACCCCACCTCAGCAGTTGTCTTGCATCCCTGAGGCCGTGCACGGGCACATACCTCATGCGTCCTTTGACTACAGTGTAGTACAGGGAGGCTCAAAAACTGGTCTTAGCGTGCAGAGTATAACCAGTGGCGCTGGGTGCGGAAAGTACCCCTGTCACCCGCCCGTATCACGGTTACTGCTGCTTGCCCAAGATCGGCGTAAGCAGTCAGGGTGTACATGGGTAACTGAGTCACCCAGAACCCACGCATCACGGCCTTCAAGCTCTTGGAGTCTTTGCCGAATCCCGGTTTGTCGGATAACATAAGAGTCATGGGCACTTCCGGAAAACTTCGAGTTGAAGGCGAGAATTCTCATGGATGGTCCACATACCACCATCACGTTGAGTGGAACATTTTGCGGTTCCTATATATTTTCTCACTGCGTGATGGAGGCACGAATAGTACATGGGTCCCATCCACAGCCCCTATCACATTAGGGAAGCCAGCAATTTGATGGAATGCCAATCATAGAATATTTACGGAAAATAAAAATCGGAATTGACGCCGGGTTTTATGTTTTTTTTTTAGGGTTTGCGCCTCAAATGCCAAATGCTTATTACTGCCAATGTGAGGCAGAGGCCCAATGTCTCACTCAGAAATGACCAGCAAATGGGTACCGCTGAGGCAGGACCATCTACAGCTTCAGCAGAATCATTGGGAACACAGCAGGTGGCTTCACAAGAGATTAGCCAGGCCAGCACTGCAAGGTCATCAACTAGTAAGCGTGGCAGGAGGAGGACAACAGGAGAAATTCCAAAAAAGAACAAAGCATTCCAAGAGGAGGAACTTGAAATATTGGTCCCCCGAGCACGGGATTGGATTGCGTTGACACACAAGAGGTTGACACCCACAATGAAGGAGAAGATTTGGGACGACATGACAGCGGAGATTAATGCGGTTGCACCACAAGTGCGTGAGGTGGATCGTGTTAAGAAAAGGCAAGTTAAATTTGTTTAACACAGTTAGGTAACAAATACATCAACATTTGATAGCAGTCAAATTTCTATATGGTGGAATAGTTGATTTCAGTGTAGATTCCTTTAAAGAAGCATAACACTTATCTATGAGGGTCTATATGCAAGGTGACATTTAGCAAGCAAGTGTAGTAAAACAGTTTGTTGTGGGGTCCACACAATGTCGAAAAATGCTAACTAATTCAAATCTATGAAGGAGATAACTGCATATTTGGATGTTATGACCATTGTTCAGAAATGTTATCGTTGGGTGGTTTGGACATTGCACCATTTTACGTGGGCTAAAATCATATTGTTGTTACATATACTATGTCATCTCTTCCAGTCTACTAATGTCAGAACCAAACAACATAAGTTGAGCAATAATGGTAATTGCTAGAAAGGTAGATGCTATCTAAAAAGGACATGTCTGGTTGCTATGCACAACCCACATGATTGCCATGTATCATCTTCTTCTATATAAATGAAGGAAAGGCGCAGGCGTACGTGGAAATGAAGAGCAGCACATATATCAAAGCAGTGTTTCAATTTTGACATTACACATAGCAACAGAAACTTAACCCCTTCACGACATTGCCTTTTAAGGTAATTTTTTTTTTTTTTTTCCTCCTTGTGTTCAAATAAGCGTAACTTTTTTAATTTTCCGGCTATATAGACACATGAGGGCTTTTTTTTTGCGGGACAAGTTGTACTTTCTAATGGTACCATTTACTATACCGTATAATATTCTGGGGAATCAGGAAATAATTCAATGTGGGGTAAAAAAAAAAAAAACGCAATTCCACAATTTTGCGCTGGTTACGGTTTTTTTGGAGTTCATAGTTCGTTTAAAATGATGGGTTATCTTTATTCTATGGGTCGTTACGATTCCGGTGATACCAAACTTATATAGTTTTCGTTACATTTTACCACTAAAAAAAAAAATAGAAAATGTTACGGTTTTTCGAATTTGCGTCGCGTCGCCATGTTCTGCGGCTTATAACTTTTTTATTTTTCCACCTACGGACCTGGGTGAGGGCTCATTTTTTGCGGGCTGAAGTGTACTTTTTAATTAATACCATTATGGGATATGGGCGACTTTCTGATCTCTTTTAGCTATTTTTTTTTGGGTAGGCGATGCGACCAAAAAGCGTAGTTTTGGCGTTGGGGATTATTTTCCGTTTACGCCTTTAACCGTGCGGGATAACTAATGTTATATTTTAATAGATCGGACTTTTAGGAACGCGGCGATACCAAATATGTTTGGTTTTTTTATTATTTATTTATTTTTATTTGGGAAATGGGGAAAGGGGGGTGATTTGAACTTTTAATATTTTATTATTTTTTTTTTATTTTTAAACTTTATTTTTTTTTTTTTTTTACTTTTACTACAAGGCCCCCTAGTGTACTTGACCACTAGGGGGCGCGATCGCCTGTACTAGGTTCAGCCATAGAGCTCTATGGCTGAACGTAGTGATTTTTTTCACTTCCTATTACATCCTGCCTGAGGCAGGATGTAATAGGTATGAATACACGGACAGCACAGGGGTCTACATTAGACCCCTGGCTACCATGGCAACCGATCGGCACCCTCCGATCGCGCTGCGGGGGGCCCCGATCGGCGCCGGAGGGGGGCGCCCCCCCTCCGATCAGCTATTTGAGCACTGCGGGCGCTTTGCCCGCGGTGCTTAAAGGGTTAAACGGCCGCGATCGGCGAACTCGCCGCTCGTGGCCGTGAGAGCAGGGACATGGCTGTAATATACAGCCATTACCTGCTCTCTATCAAGCCAGCTCACTCCGTGAGCTGGCTTGATTCACCCCCAACCGACATATGACGTATATATACGTCATATGTCGTGAAGGGGTTAATAAACATTTAATTAGAAAGTGATTGACACCAATTTATTTTTTGATTTCCAGTTTAGACAATGAGGTAAGGCAATAGATAGAATTGAAGTGTAATGATGAGCATGTTTAAATGGGTTGCCTGGCTATATGCAATGTCACCGGACCGTTCGCATGTAGCGATGCAAGTGGGGGCGTGGGACTCGGGTCGCGCCCATGTGAACACCCAGCGTTTCATGGGAATGCAGGCATGTGGGGGGTGGGTGGGTGGCTGACGTTAGCCGCCTGCCATGTCTTCAGATGGAAGCCCCCAAATATAAGTCCGTCTCCACTGACTTATATTTGCGTGCCCTGGAGAAATCATTCGATGGTCCGCGAGCATCGGGCAAGGGATGTGTCTTCATGGCCTGGCATAACGTGCAATGGGGGCCCTGCCTGGATTAACGGGGACCCTGCCTGGTATAACGGGGGCTCTGCCTGGCGTAATAGGGCGTTCTGCATGGTGTAACATGTAGTGGGGGCTCTGCCTGGCATAATGTGTAGTTTGGTGCTGTCTGGCATAACTTGTAATGGGGGCTCTGCCTGCCGTAACGTTTAATGGGGCTCTTCCTGATGTAACATGTAATGGGGGCTCTGCCTGTCATAATGTGTAATAGTGCTCTGTCTGGCGTAACTTATAGGGGGGGGCTCTGCCCGGCATAATATCTAATGGGGGCTTTGTCCATCATAATGTGTGTAACAGGGGCTTTGACTAGTGTAATGTGTATAAGGGGCTGTGCCTGGCTTAACGTGTAACAGGGCCCTGTCTAGTGTAATATGTGTAATGAGGGCTCTGCTTAACATAATATGTATAAGGGGCTCTACCTGGCGCAGTGTATTTAAGGGGCTCTAGGGGGATGCTCTAACATCCGCACCCCAGCTCCGCCCCCTATCGCCGCAGTTCGCATTCATAATTATCGCATATGCACTAACATATGCGATAATTATGGCAAAGGACAGCTCTTGTGTTAAGAGGTGAGAGGGGGCAATGCGGGGCGGCGTTGGTCCGTGCAGGGCGGCGATGGGTCGGTACAGGGTGGCGGAGGGTTGCGGTAGAAGCCCATAGGCTTCTATGGGGCATCGCCAGATTTTTCTGGCGATGCCCCCCCCCAGTGGGGGATGCTTACAGCATCCCAAAATGCGGTAAAAACCCAGATAATGGGGTTTTTACCGCATTTTTAGCTTAGAGAATCTCCCCCCTTACCTGATGCTCACAGTCATCCCATCCTGTTGGGTTTCTCCATTGCAGGATTCAAGTACCCCCAACAGGACATGTTTTCAAAATGCACTGTATGTCTCTGGAAGATGTGTATAGTTAAGAAAATCCAGAAAACATGACCTGTTAGCAATACTTGAGAACTGGAGTTAGGAACCACTGCTCTACTGCAACCCACAGTTCTATCCCTAGACTCTCCTCCAATTCTGAAGTTTTTACAGAGCATCAACAATCTCCATTTACCCCCCGTTTGCCAAACGATTCCCAGATTTGCATTCAGGAGAATATGGCTTAAATCCTAGACGTGGTTTGCAGTAGCAATCATCACATTGTGAGGCTGAACGTCAGCACTAAAAAGCCTCGTAAAATGTTTGTTAAAATCTTTGGCTTTCGCAGAAAGCATTTATTCCAATCCATTTCAAATAGGTTTAAAATTGTTATTTGTTTTAGAAAAAAAAGGCGCTTTGTACGCCAGGCACAGACGGCAAGAGAAATATCCTCTGCTACAATGCAAGCAGGATACACCCGGCATGGGCAGGTCATTGTAAGCTCAGTATAGCAATTATACATACCTTTATTATTCCCTGACCGAAGCCATGTTCCGCCTCTATTCCCCCAATGGGGCCACAGGTGGATCTATCATTTTTTGTTTATTTTGGTATTAGAATTATAATTATCACCCTTTCTTTATAAAGCACCTACATACTGTGTAGCAATGTACATTGAGGGCATCGCAATACCAATAAACCACATTAAACACATAGGGGGTGATTTACTAAGATGGGAATTCTACTTCACATGGGCAACCAATCAGATCCTGTCTACTATCTTCTAGAGGGTGCGAAATAAATAAGAAGTATATTCTGATTGGTTGCCCATGCCAACATCACATGTGAAGTAGAATTCCCATTTTAGTAAATTCCCCCATAGTATTGAATGCATTTGTATATATTTATTATCATGTATTCACAATATAAAATTTTAAGATAACAAAATAATGATCGTTTTGCAAATAGATGAAATTCTAAAAGTAGGAGATAACTGGAATAATAACAATATATAGCTACAACTATAAATATAATGCGTTAAGATAACATCACTTTGGGGCAAGTTCACAAAATACAGACCAAAGGGATAGTATTATGTCATTCATTTTGGCCCCCTTCAGCAGGGTCCCAGTATTTACAATGAGAGGGAACCTCTTCTAGCCGGGCAGTTCCTGTTTGGGTGGTTATGCTGCTTTCGACCGCAAAACTGGCTTTGACCAGGTATTTTAAAACGTTTCTAAAAACGGGTCTGCCGGCTAAAACCCCTTTCACACCGCATGTCTTTACACAGTATTTCAGTGCAGTTTTTGTCCTTAAACGGTATTTCAGAGCAGTTTTTGTCCTTAAACGGTATTTCAGTGCAGTTTTTGTTCTTTCACAGCACTGAACCCGTTTTAACCCATAGAAAACAGTGGATGAAAAAAAACCAGGTCTGAAACGGGTAGGACCCTGCTTTATTACCGTATAGAAATACCAGTTCAATAGAACCGGCAAATTGACTCCGCACCTTTCAGACTGCACAAATTACCGTTTTAAAACGGTAAAAAAACGGCAAAATAACGGGTAAAAAGTGCGGTCTGAAAGGGGCATTACAGTACTGTATATCACTAGTCCAGCTCAGGCACTGAGAGGTTATTACAAACGCTGGCCAGCAGGGGGCCTCACAATCTGTATGCACCTGGAAACTGCTGAATTGAGTAACTGACAGATATTGCAGATGACAGACTGTTCTGGTTTGGGGCAGACCTCCTCACACCTTAATGTGACTGTGTAGACTTGTATAGGTCAGTGAGTCTGATCTCTAAATGCACATAAATAATTAGCTGCGTACATAATAAGCTGCACCTTTTGTTGTTATTTGGATACGTGTCATAATACCGCAAAATAATAACCTTCATTTATAAACCTCTTAGGAGGCAAGCATGCGTCGATAACAAACTTTAGAAAGCACAGACACAGAAATATTATTAATAAAGGGAGTGCCACCTGATTTTTGTGAGCCTCCCTGCCAAGCCCAGATACGCCAGATCTGGGTGTGGCACTAGTGTTACGCAGAACAGCGAATGAATGTTCTATCCTGTCAAATTAGGGGCAGCTGGGAGGTACGCTGTGCGCTGATATAGGGCCAGTATACAGATAGAGGGTCATATGCACTAAGCATCAGGAATTGATAAACAACCAACCAATAAGCTCCTAACTGCCATGTCACAGGCCGTGTGTGAAAAATGTCTGTAGTGTGGTTCGTTACTACTAACGAGGGGCTTGACTATAATACCACAGGTTTCACACTCGCACAATCTTGCATACTCCAGAATTGAATGCATGCATCTCCGGGGACAAATGTCTGACTGGTGGGCGCCTCTATGCTGTAGTCCCGCGTACAGCAAGTGGAAGGCCGAAAATGGCGCATTTGGCGCCTGATACTGGCCGAACCCTTTCAACTGGAAACCGACCATTTTCTCATACAATACATTCTGCAATTGGGATTCATCTTACCTCCGTACTAGACGAAGATTGTCTCGTTTGTTCTGCAGACTGACAGGAATTTGTGGCCTAGATTCCGGAGATTTAATTTAGTAAAAATAATTCGACTTTTCCTTTTCTTTTTTTTCTGGTTCTTGCCAGAGAGCATCAAAGGAGAAGATAATGAAATACTCCCAGGGACCACTTACGGAGCCGGCTCTCCAGATGTGACCACTGGCTTGCAGTGGACCCTGGCAGAAGTCTGCGCTTCAATTACATCAGCTTAAGAAATTGGATCCTTTATGTCAATTACTTTGTAAAGCCCAGGGCCAGGGTCCTGGTAGTGAGTGATTCACAGTCAGTGCATCATGTTCTGAGATTGCATCAATGATGGCAGCTCTCAGATATGGCAGCGCTGGTGCTGGATGTGTACTGCAGAGGAGTACGATGCAGGAGAGGGAGCCCCTAAAATAGGCCCAATATCCGAGGGTGGTTCCTTTAGAGGGCGAGCTCAAGGCGCCGAAAACATTGAAGGGTGCCGTGCAGGTGGGCAAATAATCAATATGTTATTTGTTCTTTGGGAGCAATCATTGAATCAAGGAGGTACTTTTACTAAAGCTTCTAAAAATTAAAACAGGTGAGGTTGCCAATAGCAACCGACCGTTTTGTCTACTATTCCCTAGGATGAAATAGAGAAATGAGAGACATATCTGATTTGTTGTTATGGAAAACATCACCCAATTTTTAAAAGCTTTAGTAAGTTTACCCCTAGGTGTCTCTTATTTTTTTTCTCTAGGACAATATAAATATGTGTTTTTTTTTTATTGTGGGAGCGAATGTGTGCTTTTTTTTATCCTGTGGGGATACTTTGTGTGTGTGTTTTTTCCCCCATGAGGGGGTTGTTGTGTTCCCCCCCCCCGGCTGGTTACAATGTGTAACGATTAAAGGGATATTATTATTATTATTATTATTATTATAATTTTATTTATAAGGCGCCACAAGTGTTTCGCAGCGCCGTACAAAGGAACAATACAGGGAGACAAAACTTGGCATAACATTGAATAAATAACAAAAATACAGTACAAATAAAGAGCACCACAGTACAATACACATTACAGCTTAAATGTAAGTAGTGAGGACCCAATCAACATACAACTAGAGGCTTGAGGCCAATGATGGAGATGAGTATGCAGACGAAGATGGTCACTGAGTGTTGGAGTATAGGAGAGCTGTGAGTGAAATGTGAAGAGAAGTGGGCTTTGACAACAGGAGGGAAGAGGGCGAGAGGGCAAACCTAATATAATAATATAAATAAACTGCAGTGTTGTTCTACATACCCAAAGTCAGACTGGGGCACAAAGGGCCCAAAAGGAGAATGTAGAGTTGGGGACCCATGCCAGACAGAAGTTTATGATCCCACCAGGGCCTGATTGGGTTCTAGGCTAATACACAAGTGGCTGTCCCCCCATACGGTAATGACCATTTTTCTTACCAACGTGCTCATTGCCAGGGGTTTCATGCTTGTTGCCAGGGGTTACATGCCAGGGGTTACATGCTCGTTGTCAGAGGGATACTGCTCAGATCACACCAGCGCTCTGCACTTCCAGGTGCTTCCTTCCCCTGACAGACACTAGAGGTCTAGTCGGACCTCTAGTGTCTTTCTTCTAGAAGGCGGCTGCCATTTTTGGCGTGCCCGCCAGGAATCTCTCCTGTTCTCCTCTTGGCCAGTCTGTCCTGTGCCATTACAGGTTTAAAAACACGTCACTTTAGAGTGAGTTGGGTACGCCCATCACTTTATGGAACCTTGAGTCTATATATTTATTATTATTTTTTCACGTATCCACCTAACCACTCGTTTATCCTATCTCCCATTTTATGTGCATCACAATACGGAGCACCTTATTATTAACAGAAAAGACGCCACACACAAGAACTACAAAATAATTTTTCTTTATTTTCTTTATTATAAGCATTTATTGTTATTCATTGAATTATTAAGCTACGCGCCTCCTGAACAGTCTCTTCCAAAACCTTTTGTCCTAGACTACCATCCAAGGTGTTGGTGACACCTACGAAGACTCACTTCTGAAGCTGCATTGCGACACTGGAAGCTGTTGTTCGCTCTTTTCCATTTCCAAAAACAGATAACGAATTTCAGTACAAGACAGTTTAGGACAAGTACATGGTAAATATGGATAGTTGCATCAGGGGACAGGACACTGAAGCAATCATCAGGGTGGCATAAGTTTATATATTCTAAGAAAGGCACATGAGGAGAGAGGGTAATGTCCTGTCCGGGGGGGTGTCCTGTCCAGGGGTGTCCTGTCCAGGGGATGGCTTCCTGTGACAGCTGTCCGGGGGTGTCCTGTCCGGGGGGACTGCCTGTGACAGCCTCCCTGTATGGTCCAGGCATGTAGCAAAAACCGGACGGTCCGGACCACACAGGGAGGTTGTAATCTCCCCTCCTCCTCTCCCTGGTGAAACCTATCACAGGCATCCCCCCCGGACAAGACACCCCCGGGAATGCAGAGTTTGATCCAGGGTCTTGTCCGGGTCTGGTTTTTCCTTAGTCCCGTGATCCTGTTCATGAGCGTCCATAGGTGTGATTCAGAGGATCCCTCTACAAAAGCGCCATACACATCCCATTCTATCCTCGCTTAGAAGCATCCCGATAATTCCCGATGATTTTAAACATGCCTGGGTGATTAGTGATACATACAGTATATTATCTGTTTTGCTATTGGAGTCGTTCAGAGCACGCCAGGACGCTCTTCAAGGAAATCCGCACACTACGCACAAGGTGACGTCCGGTCATTTGTCATCTTGCGGTTCAACTTGACAATCAAATTAGAGGCACAATGAAGGAAGACTAAGAGGAAATTATCTGCGGCTGCAGGTCTCCCGCCATAGACCCCTAAGCGATATTCATGCATTTACAAGCACTGCCTCTCGCTGCCATTCTCCGCTGGTTGCCAAGCACAGCGGCATCCCCAGGGATCCATTCTGTTACGTTATATAGAAGTACCGTAGTTATGGTACCGGGAAATGACTTGTTATGTAATGCCGGCTTTGTACAATGGCTGGCCAAATGCTTTGCATCTCTAACCTTCAGGAGAGTGCACTGCGGTCAGTGGTATCGCACCTGCCTAGCGGGAGCTGTTCCAGTTCCATGCAGAGTCGCCCCTATCAGGATATCTGTAGCATCAAGACATGGCTGAGTTTTAAATATATATATATATATATATATATATATATATATATATATATATATATATATATATATATATATATATGGAACAAACATGAACCTCTGCGCCAAGTGCATTTCAGACAAGTCTCCAGTTGGAAAATTCCCTAGTATAGCAACAAAGGGAATACCAGCACCAAAGTCAATTTTCAACCTGCAGCTGCTTCTCTCTAAGGGGTGAAGTCTCTGGAATCCACAGAGAAGATAGATCTAGAAAAGGGCAGAGAGAAGGCGCTTCATGGTGCAATATCACTTCTAAAAAGTTTAACCCCTTCCCGACATTTGACGTACATTTACGTCATGGCCGGGATGTACTTCCCGACACATGGCATAAATGTACGTCATGACTTTAAACTGTCACTGCGTCTCGAGACGCAGTGACAGAGGGACGATGTCTGCTGTCCCTGACAGCAGACATGTCCCTGCATGCCCAGGGGGGGCTGCGATGCCGCCCCCCCGTCGGCGATCGCTGTGATTGGCTGTTCAGTGTGAACAGCCATTCACAGCGTTTTCCTGTGTTACCAGCGAATCAGACGCTCGGTAACACAGGTGTCACTCACCGCCGGGCGTCAGGGGGCATGAGGGGGTCATCGGTGACGATGACACCTCACCCCACCCTCACCCCACCTGCCCCCAAGGCTGTGATTGGTCCGTGGGACCCACGGACCAATCACAGCCAAGGCGCGACATTTAAACTAACGGTGACTGCGCTGCAGACGCCATTCCGGTCTGGAATAGCGTGCAGAACGGTCACCGTGCCTGTCTGCCGTGATACCGACCTGATCCTTGCCTAATACTTACCTGATCCTTGCAAATACCTTACCTGATCACCTGATCACTGCTTGTAGCGTGCTGGACGCTTCCTGGATCTGACTTCTTGGGACTTCCTGCTGCTGCTGCAGTGTGATAGAGAGATAGAGAGATAGAGAGAGAGATAGAGAGAGATAGAGAGAGATAGAGAGATAGTGACAGAGAGAGCTATATTTTGTGTCTGCTACCCCCCCTTTTTGGGGGTGCAGGGGTTTAAATAACTGTCAGTGCTGCTGCTGCAGTGTCATACAGTGATAGATAGTGATAGATAGTGATAGATAGTGATAGATAGTGAGAGGTAGAGAGATAGAGAGATTTGTGTCTGCTACCCCCCCTTTTTGGGGGTGCAGGGGTTTAATTTTATATATATAACTGTCAGTGCTGCTGCTGCAGTGTCATAGAGTGATAGATAGTGATAGATAGTGAGAGATAGAGAGATAGAGAGAGATAGTGACAGAGAGTGATAGAGAGTGTATATTTTGTGTCTGCTACCCCCCCTTTTTGGGGGTGCAGGTTTTTTTTTATACATATAACTGTCAACTGTCAATAACTGCTGCTGCTGCAGTGTCCTAGAGTGATAGATAGTGAGAGATAGTGAGAGATAGAGAGATAGAGAGAGATAGTGACAGAGAGTGATAGAGAGTGTATATTTTGTGTCTGCTACCCCCCCTTTTGTGCTGATCAGTATAACTGTGCTGATCAGCAACTTTTTGGGGGCGCAGGGTTTTTTTTTTTTATATATATACCTGTCAGTTGCTGCCAGTTGCACTGTCAGTTGCACCAAAGGTTGTGCACCTGCTGCCCCTCACTGGTAATCAGTGTCGCATCACTGATCACCTTTTTTGTTTTTGTGTGGTCTTTATTTAATTTTTTTTTTACACACACTGATTTTGTGGGTGTCCTGTGGCCACTGTGCGCTGATCAGTGACGTACATCACTGATCAGCTTTTTCGGCACAGGGTTGATCTATTTTTTTTTTTTTTTGATCAAATTCCTGTTGCCTTTGAGCGCTGTTCAGTGACGGACGTTACTGACCAACATCTGTGCTCAATTTTTGGCGCAGGACCTTTTTTTTTGTTTTTTTAACCCCTTCAATTTTTTTTTTTTAACCCCTTCAATTTTTATTTTTTTTAACCCCTTCAATTTTTTTTTTTTTGTATAAAGTATTTTTTTTTTCTGCACTACATACACACTACACACTACATACCCCCCGGGTTGAAATAAAGTTTGTACCCCCCCCTACACTATACACGTGTTGAAACATTTCACTACCAGTAACACAAAAATAAAAATGGCATCCCAAATGTCATCCCAAATGTCATCCCAAATGTCATCCCAGTCATCCAGAAGAATGTATTCAGTGGAGGAGGCATATGCCATGCTTGCCTCTGACTCTGACACAGCCAGTGATGCAAGCGGGGAATTTGAAGGATTCGTCTTAAGCTCCTCTTCCTCCTCTGGTGATGAGGGACCCCCTCAAAGACGCCCCCGTAGAGCAGCTGAGACCCCCCCCCCAATAATTGATCTCGTATGGACCCCACCACCAGACAATTTTGAGCCCCAGGTTCCTGAGTTTTTGGCCATGCCAGGAATCCAATTTGATTCCACAGGTCTCAGAGAAATTGACTTTTTCAAATTATTTTTCTCTGATGATTTTATAAATTTAATGGTGGACCAAACTAATTTATATGCCCAGCAGTTTATTGCTCAAAACCCCACGTCATCATTTGCTAGGTGGACCCCTGTAGATGCAGTAGAGATGATGACGTTTTGGGGTCTGGTGTTTCATATGGGCATAGTAAAAAAGCCAGAAATTAGGCAATATTGGAGTACAGATGTTCTGTACAGCACCCCATTTTACCGTATGGCCATGACCCGGACTCGTTTTGAGACAATTCTTAAATTTATACATTACACCGATAATGCACAGTGCCCACCCAGAGATGATCCCACCTTTGACCGGCTATTCAAAGTCAGGCCGGTCATTGATCATTTCAGTGCCAAATTTGCAGAGATGTACATCCCTGAAAAATTTATTTGCATTGACGAGTCCCTTATACATTTTAAAGGAAGGGTTAAATTCCGCCAGTACCTTCCCAGTAAGAGGGCAAGGTATGGCATAAAAATGTATAAGCTGTGTGAAAGCACCTCAGGGTACACCCACATGTTTAGGGTATATGAAGGGAAGGATTCAAGAATTGAACCGCCAGAATGCCCCACCTCCCTCGTAGGTGTTAGTGGAAAAATTGTCTGGGATTTAGTGCACCCCTTCCTGGATAAAGGTTATCACCTCTATGTGGATAACTTTTACACTAGCATCCCCCTGTTTAAGGCCCTTGGTTCAAGAGGTACAGCAGCTTGCGGTACTGTGCGCAAGAACCAAAGAGGCCTCCCAAAAACGCACATTGCCCAAGTAATGAGAAGGGGTGAAAGCAGGGGAATATGCACCGAAAATATGTTGTTGGTCAAATATAAGGACAAGAGGGATGTCCTTATACTGACAACAATTCATGGAGACAGTACCACCTCCATCCCTGTACGAGGTACCACTACCCACACCTCAAAACCTAATTGTATCCTGGATTACAATAGGTACATGGGCGGAGTGGATCTTTCAGATCAGGTACTGAAGCCGTACAGTGCCCTGCGGAAAACAAAAATCTGGTACAAGAAGGTGGCCGTGTATATCATCCAGATGGCACTGTATAACGCTTACGTGCTATTCCGTTCTACCGGCCAGAGGGGGACATTTATGCACTTTCAAGAGGAAGTCATAAAGGGCCTAATATTTGGGAACCAGCAGGCAGAGGGCCCCAGTACTTCTAGTACTGGCCCCCGTATTGTACCAGGGCAGCATTTTCCTGATGAAATCCCCTCCACTGGAAAAAAGGGCAGGACACAAAAAAGGTGCAAAGTTTGCTATAAAAAGGGAATAAGAAAGCAAACTATTTTCCAGTGTGACACTTGCCCCGACAAACCCGGCCTATGTATAAAGGAGTGTTTTAAAATATACCACACATCTATGGATTATTAGGTTCATAATTTCACCGTGCTTCGGGGGTCTTGCTAATGCCACATAGCACCCACCATTCATTCCACCAGAATCTGAGCCGCAAAATCCAAAAATCACTCCTTCCCTTCTGAGTCCTGCCATGCACCCAACTGATATTTTTTGGTCACATGTGAGGCATTGCCGTACTCGGGAGAAATTGGGGCACAGATTTTGGGGTGCTTTGTCTCCTTCATTCCTTCTGAAAATGAAAAATTTTGAGCCAGAACTGCATTTTTGTGTAAAAAATGTAATTTTTCATTTTCACTGCCCACTTGTATCAAAATTGGTGAAACCCCTGGGGGTTTGAAATGTACACTATACCCCTAGATGAATTCCCTGAGGGGTGTAGTTTGCAAAATGGGGTCACTTGTGGGGGGGTTCCACTGTATTGGTGCTTTGGGGGTCTTGCTAATGCGACATAGCACCCACCATCATTCCACCAGAATTTGTGCTGCAAAATCCAAATATCACTCCTTCCCTTCTGAGTCCTGCCACTTTTTGGTCACACATGAGGCATTGCCGTACTCGGGAGAAATTGGGGCACAGATTTTGGGGTGCTTTGTCTCCTTCATTCCTTCTGAAAATGAAAAATTTTGAGCCAGAACTGCATTTTTGTGTAAAAAAATGTAATTTTTCATTTTCACTGCCCACTTGTATCAAAATTGGTGAAACCCCTGGGGGTTTGAAATGTACACTATACCCCTAGATGAATTCCCTGAGGGGTGTACTTTGCAAAATGGGGTGACTTGTGGGGGGGTTCCACTGTATTGGTGCAACATAGCACCCACCATTCATTCCACCAAAATCTGAGCTGCAAAATCCAAAAATCACTCCTTCCCTTCTGAGTCCTGCCATTGACCCAACTGGTATTTTTTGGTCACATGTGAGGCATTGCCGTACTCGGGAGAAATTGGGGCACAGATTTTGGGGTGCTTTTTCTCCTTCATACCTTCTGAAAATGAAAAATTTTGAGCCAGAACTGCATTTTTGTGTAAAAAAATGTAATTTTTCATTTTCACTGAACACTTGTATCAAAATTGGTGAAACCCCTGGGGGTTTGAAATGTACACTATACCCCTAGATGAATTCCCTGAGGGGTGTACTTTGCAAAATGGGGTGACATGTGGGGGGGTTCCACTGTATTGGTGCTTGGGGGGTCTTGCTAATGCGACATAGCACCCACCAAAATTCCACCAGAATCTGAGCTGCAAAATCCAAAAATCACTCCTTCCCTTCTGAGTCCTGCCATGCACCCAAATGGTATTTTTTGGTCACATGTGAGGCATTGCCGTACTTGGGAGAAATTGGGGCACAGATTTTGGGGTGCTTTGTCTCCTTCATACCTTCTGAAAATGAAAAATTTTGAGCCAGAACTGCATTTTTGTGTAAAAAAATGTAATTTTTCATTTGCACAGCCCAGTTGTATCAAAATTGGTGAAACCCCTGGGGGTTTGAAATGTACACTATACCCCTAGATGAATTCCCTAAGGGGTGTAGTTTGCAAAATGGGGTCACTTGTGGGGGGGTTCCACTGTATTGGTGCTTGGGGGGTCTTGCTAATGCGACATAGCACCACCCAAAATTCCACCAGAATCTGAGCTGCAAAATCCAAAAATCACTCCTTCCCTTCTGAGTCCTGCCATGCACCCAACTGGTATTTTTTGGTCACATGTGAGGCATTGCCGTACTCGGGAGAAATTGGGGCACAGATTTTGGGGTGCTTTTTCTCCTTCATACCTTCTGAAAATAAAAAATTTTGAGCCAGAACTGCATTTTTGTGTAAAAAAATGTAATTTTTCATTTGCACAGCCCAGTTGTATCAAAATTGGTGAAACCCCTGGGGGTTTGAAATGTACACTATACCCCTAGATGAATTCCCTAAGGGGTGTAGTTTGCAAAATGGGGTCACTTGTGGGGGGGTTCCACTGTATTGGTGCTTGGGGGGTCTTGCTAATGCGACATAGCACCCACCAAAATTCCACCAGAATTTGAGCTGCAAAATCCAAAAATCACTCCTTCCCTTCTGAGTCCTGCCATGCACCCAAATGGTATTTTTTGGTCACATGTGTGGCATTGCCGTACTCGGGAGAAATTGGGGCACAGATTTTGGGGTGCTTTGTCTCCTTCATACCTTCTGAAAATGAAAAATTTTGAGCCAGAACTGCATTTTTGTGTAAAAAAATGTATTTTTTCATTTTCACTGCCCACTTGTATCAAAATTGGTGAAACCCCTGGGGGTTTGAAATGTACACTATACCCCTAGATGAATTCCCTGAGGGGTGTACTTTGCAAAATGGGGTGACTTGTGGGGGGGTTCCACTGTATTGGTGCAACATAGCACCCACCATTCATTCCACCAAAATCTGTGCTGCAAAATCCAAAAATCACTCCTTCCCTTCTGAGTCCTGCCATGCACCCAACTGGTATTTTTTGGTCACATGTGAGGCATTGCCGTACTCGGGAGAAATTGGGGCACAGATTTTGGGGTGCTTTTTCTCCTTCATACCTTCTGAAAATGAAAAATTTTGAGCCAGAACTGCATTTTTGTGTAAAAAAATGTATGTTTTCATTTTCACTGCCCAGTTGTATCAAAATTGGTGTAACCCCTGGGGGTTTGAAATGTACACTATACCCCTAGATGAATTCCCTGAGGGGTGTACTTTGCAAAATGGGGTGACTTGTGGGGGGGTTCCACTGTATTGGTGCTTGGGGGGTCTTGCTAATGCGACATAGCACCCACCAAAATTCCACCAGAATCTGAGCTGCAAAATCCAAAAATCACTCCTTCCCTTCTGAGTCCTGCCATGCACCCAACTGGTATTTTTTGGTCACATGTGAGGCATTGACGTACTCGGGAGAAATTGGGGCACAGATTTTGGGGTGATTTTTCTCCTTCATTCCTTGTGAAAATGAAAAATTTTGAGCCAGAACTGCATTTTTGTGTAAAAAATTTAATTTTTCATTTTCACTGCCCAGTTGTATCAAAATTGGTGAAACCCCTGGGGGTTTGAAATGTACACTATACCCCTAGATGAATTCCCTGAGGGGTGTAGTTTGCAAAATGGGGTCACTTGTGGGGGGGTTCCTAACTTTTAGCATCTTATGGTGCCTAGAAACCTACATGGTGCCTAAAAAATAATCTCATAAAAAGGAGGCTCCAAAATCAAGTAGGTGCTCCTTCTATTATGAAGCCTGTGGCAGTGGCGGAACTCCAGGAGGCAATGGAGTCATTTGCCGCCGGGCTCCTGGCCAGAAGGGGGCGCTGACTCCATTGTACTTCCCATTGCTGCTGTAAATGAGCCAGGGGGAGACACACACGGCTCGTTTATAGCAGCCCAGTGCGCACTGCGTACACGTCTCTCCTCCTGTCTGGCTGCATCTACATTACAGCGGCGTCCCAATGCTCCAGTGCATACAACCAGGGAGGCTGCTGGGGGGGCATTCCCTGTCCTAAAGTCCATATACAGCAGCAGAACCTGTTACACGCGGAGGAGAGGGGGGTTAATGTCAGCTGAAGTAGCATCACCTCACACACGTGTGGTGGGAGTGGGTGTTCGATATATCTGCGTCCTCCCCTGCCCCACAGAAGCCAGATGTGACGGAGGGGAAGGATCCCTTTCTTCCCCTAGTTTTTTCTTGTTCCCTCCTCCCTGTCAGCTGAGCCCACCTGCGTGCACGCTCCAGTCTGGTCCCCTGCGCGGCTTTCACTCCAGCCATGTCAGCCTGCAAACCAAATGCAGCAGCATGGAAGTCAGAGATCGGGAGGAGGCCGAGTCCTGCAGAAGAAGCAGGTGTATGTGCGCACATACAGTAGCACAACACACCCACGTAGGTCCCTGCTATCCCCACAGGGTGAGAGGGAAGGGGCAGCAGTGGCAGCCTTTGCACTTTTGAGTTGTATAGGGCCAGGTCCTGCCTATATATGTGGCTGGATAAGGGGATGAAGGATCCGTGGCTGTGGAGAGTGGGACTGGCTGCACTCTGCAGGGACAGGAAGAATTACAGCTGAGCTGAGGGCAGGAAGCAGTCAGAAGTTACAGCAGCTGCTGCTCTCTATTATTTACTTTACAATCGGAGCCACCACCAGCTGCTGTAGCAGTGAGATACAGTATGAAAGTTTGGCTGCATGCTGCACCGCAGGGGAGAAAGCTGCTCTCATTCAAGTAAAGCCACATAGGAACAGCAGTAGAGGACCAAACAAAAGAAATCAACAAGTGATTTTGCTACCAAGGGGTGAGCATTTAAGGTGCTGGGGGTTTATTAAGTGTGGACTTTGAAGGTGCTGATTGAGGGAGGTTAGTGAAAAATGGACATTAAAGGTGGTGGGGGGATAGTGAAGGGTTGATGTTGGAAGGTGAGTGCTCTAAATGTAACTGTATATGGGTTATTGGGAGGAAGTGCTATGAAATGGAGATTGAAAGTGATGGTGAAGTGCTGTGGGGAATGGGATGGGGTAATGCTGTGGGGTGGTCATTGATGGGGCTGGAGAGAATGAGAAGGACAGTAAAGGAGAGGGGAGAACTGTGTTGTTGACAGATATGGGAGTATAGAATTCTTTGAGATGGACTGAGGGGGTGGAGGTTAAGTGAGCGGGGGAGTGAGTGAAGAGGATAGTTACAGTGAGGGATGAGTAAAGCTCCATATTCACTAGCTGACACTGGCCACGGCCGATACAGTTAACCATATCAGCCACTGCTGAGGGCTGCCTATATTGTGAGTACATACTGAATGATATCGCTAGGGCCTGCTAAACATGCAGGTCATTTGGCTATATACTGTAGCCAAATAGACCTGGATGTCAAGAAGGCATCAATGGTTGTTATACAACAACAAAGCTTATTGTATTAAGTGTACACACTAGACAATATTTTGAACTTTCTCAGAAGCCCCTTGCCTAGTGTGTATGTGGCTTTAGTGAAAGAAGAATGAGTTCTTCAGGGTGGGGTTAAAAAGTGCACTGAGGTGGCTAGTGAGAGGTGTTAGGGGGCACCAACATTCATCTTGCCTCCGGGCGTCTCGGACGGACTTACGCCACTGGCCTGTGGTTTGGTCACCGTGCACACTAGGGCCACATATAGGATATTTATGAAAACCAAAGAATTGGGGGAATCAATTTTTAGTCACATTTCTCTAGTAAAATGTACTGTGTTCCTTAGAAAAATGTATTAAAATTGCAAATCTGCAAAAAAAATGAAATTTTGAAATTTCACCTACACTTTGTTTTAATTCCTGTGAAACACCTAAAGGGTTAACAAACTTCCAAAATGCTGTTTTGAATACTGTGAGGGGTGCAGTTTTTGAAATGGTATCATTTATGGGGGTGTCTCACATACAAGTCCCTCAAAGTCACATCAGAACTGAACTGGTCCCTAAAAAAATCAGTGTTTGAAATTTTCTTGAAAATTTGAGAATTTGCTATTCATATTGTAAGCCTCCTAGTGTCCAAAAAAATGAAAAGGAAGTTGAAATAATGATGGAAACATAAAGTAGACATATGGTCTATGTTAGTTATTAACTATTTTGAGTGGTATGATTATTTGTCTCACAAGCAGAAAATTTAACATTTTGCAAATTGCTAAATTTTCCATTTTTTCACGATATTTTGGTATTTTTCAAAAAAAAACACAGACTGTATCGACCCAAATTTACCACTAATTTGAAGTACAATGTGTCACGAAAAAACTATCTCAAAATCACTGGGATAAGTAAAAGCAAAAAAAAGTTATCCCCACTTAAGTGAGACATGTCAGATTTGAAAAAAAGGGCTCTGTCAGGAACGCAAAAACTGGCTCTGTCAGGAAGGGGTTAATGGACAATAGTAAAATCCAGGTACAGGCAAATACAGACTCGTACCATGAGTAAAAGCACTGTGGACTGGGTACCACAAGATTTAAAACATAGCCAGAGGCTAAACTGCTCACACTTCAGCGCTGGAACAAGGATCCACCAAAGACACCGCTATGCTGGCTTGCAGGGAGGCGTGCAGGGGTAACCAGGAACCAGACGTCAGTAGTGAGGAGAGAAGGAGCGTCGTATGCCACACCCTACGACGCTCCTTCTCTTCTCACTACTGACGTCTTGTGGTACCCAGTCCACAGTGCTTTTACTCATGGTACGAGTCTGTATTTGCCTGTACCTGGATTTTACTATTGTCCATTAAACTTTTTAGAAGTGATATTGCACCATGAAGCGCCTTCTCTCTGCCCTTTTCTAGATACTCTATATATATATATATATTTTTTTATATTTAAAAAAAAAATAATTCTCTAATCCAGGGGTTCTCAAAGTCGGTCCTCAGGACCCCACACAGTTCATCTTTGCCAGGTCACCCGGCAGGAGCACAGGTGCACTCATTACTTATTGACACATTTTAAAAGATCAACAGGTGAAGCTAATTATTTCACTTGTAATTCTGGGGGAGATTCTCTAAACTAAAAATGCGGTAAAAACCCCGATATCGGGTTTTTACCGCATTTTGGGATGCTCTAAGCAACCCCCCGGCGGGGGGCATCACCAGAAAAATCTGTTGATGCCCCATAGAAGCCTATGGGCTTCTAATGCGACCCCCCCGCCGCCCCGCACGACCCACCACCACCCCGCACTGACCCCCGCCGCCCACACCGACCCCCCCTCACCCGTTAGGAAAAAAGGAAGCCCTTAACCTCAGTAATGCCGGCATGTACCCCATGGCTCATATATTATGTGCATATCTGGCTCTGGTTCTTGCCAGGGACTCTTGAGCCATTTACCTCACCGCACGTCCATGACCGGCACGGTTCCAGGTCGATGTCGCATTTTTCAAGGCACGCCGGATGAGGCTATTTGAGATCTGAGATTAGTTATATGACACCTGTACCAAATGGTTCAGTCACTGATCTAGCACGTGTAGCCGTTTCAGAAGTTGCGCATCTATAAAATGTAAAACCGCACAAGCCATGCCTATATTTTTACCATAATGCATAGGGTTGCAGAGTAAAACAACAGCCTGGATCTGGGTGAGGGCATGCCTGGCAAAGTACAGAGTATAGACACAAGTCGGCACTTGTTTCCTAGCACGGCGCCCATCGCATACCATAAGGCATACGATGGTATGCGATGCAATGTTACGCGATGGCAGCCGATGTTATACAATTTTAACCATACAACCATGCCATTGTATGCCATATACCAAAATTATATAAGCACCGTGATGGGTGTTTTCAATGTTAAATGTGCCCCCTATAAGATAAATAATTGTATAAGCACCGTAATGGTTGCTTAAAATGTAAAAGCACCCCCACGCCACCCGTACTATCAACGCCAACCCGAAGCGTGGTGAGCGCAGCGAGCCCACGAGGGGCGGCGGTACGCGTCCTCCGACCTTTTCATACCCCCACTATCCACGGCGGCGTGGGGTTGATTTTACATAGGGTAGCGAGCGCAGCGAGCCACCGAAACCGAATTGTGTGGAGAGCGGACGCGTAATACTTGTTAAGTTATACGCGTCCCCTCGTGGGGCTCGCTGCGCTCGCCACGCTTCCGGCTTGGTGGCTCGCTGCACTCGCCACACTATATAAAATCAACTCCACGCCGACGTGGATAGTGGGGGTATGAAAAGGTCGGAGGACAAGTACCGCCGCCCTTCGCGGGCTCACTGCGCTCGCCACGCTTTGGGTTGGCGTTGATAGTGGGGGTGGCGTAGGGGTGCTTTTTAAATTTTAAGCAACCATTACGGTGCTTATACAATTCAAAATCGAATCGCATCGCATGCCGGCATATGGCATGCGATGCAATGCCGTACGACTGAATATCGTGGGCGCCGTGCTAGGAAACAAGTACCCACAAGTCATCATCGTCATCCTTTATTTATAGGGTGGCACAAACTCCACCGTGCCAGACTGTCTAACATAAACAGTCAAACTTGTACAGGTGCAATCATAGGAGCATATATACATGCCACACATAGGCCCTGATAGAAAGGTTGGCGCAACGCCATCATTTGGTATAGAGCTATTACTCACCGAATATAGGCATGCTACATATCATTGTATTCGTCTGTATCTGCATACCAAAATGTTATAGTGTTTGCCTGGGAAACACTGTGGCATAACATTTTGTATGCAGATACAGTCACACACAGAAAATAGGCATGCTGCATATCATTCTAATCAGCAGAAGCTAGTAGATTTTGTTTTTTTAAGTTTAGATTTAAATTAAAAAAGGTTTACTTGTTGCAAATGTGCTGTAATTGTGTACATGATTGTTGATTTTCAACATTGCCGAATACAACTCCCCCGAACAAACCAGCTCTAATTTGTAGAGCTACAGTATTTTGTGTCTGGCTTTCTAACTCGACTCCCATTACATTGGCCAAGTTGTATATGTAACATGGGAAAAACATCTGAATCCGACTTTTTACGGGTACAATACAGTACCTCTTGTTCGTAGCCGAAAGCATCGGACTTTTAATGAACTATTATATTTTTGCAATATGTCCAACTATTGCAGAAAAATCCGATATTTCATAAAATCGGCCTACTGTATGTGTCGCTGTGGTTTTGACCTTGCGCGTCTGCTGTCAGGATTCGCAGTTCAGGGGATCGGCTGCTGTTGATGTTTGTTCAGCTTTCCAGAATAATCCTTTCTCTGTGAGCTGCGAGACGCCTAATGAGTTCTGTTACCGCACAGGGTGTAATCAGCGGGTATCTGTTCGCTGGGAAAAATTTACTAACGCAACGTGATTGCCTCATTACCCCACAGAAATATGTAAATTCGGTTCCAAATGAGCAGAATCCCAATTAATGTTTGTTTTTGGTATTTTTTTTGTGCATATTAATCGTCCAAATGTATATTTTTCTCTGAGAAGATTTTCCGTGCAGCAGATTTATACTGCGTTCTGGTTATTTGTGCAAACCAGCTGCGGCCTACGTTATACCGGAGGTAGGAACTGGGGGGAATACGCAGGAATAGGCTATATATTAGTTCATGTTACGTTCATTATAACACAGGGTTGCCGACTTTCAAAAAATCCTCTCCGGGAGAAGCCCGGAGAGGATTCTTGCATTACGCGGCTTGGGGGCGGGGCTTAACTGTGACGTCATTAAGCCCCACCCCCATTACAACAAATAGCCGAAATTACTGTTATCCGTGGAGGGGGTGGGGCTAAAACATCACGATTGTGCCGTTTTAGCTCCGCCCCCTCCCCTGAGACCCGCGGATTGCGGCATATAAATGCCGCGATCGGGGGGCTCAGTGGGGGTCCCCCTGATTCCGGGAGGGTTGCCCACCCTTCCGGGGGCCGGGAGGAAGGACCCGATTTTCGGGAGACTCCCGCAAATTCCGGGAGGGTCGGCAACCCTGTTATAACATAGGGGTGGATCTCATAACCTGAACAATATACTTGTATTACTTATGATTTACTAATCCCAGAGCCAACAATGAGACTCTGGGCCAGATTCTCTAAGATTCAAAAGTGATAAAATGGAGAGTGATAAACAGCCAGCCAATCAGCTCCTACCTGCCATGTCACAGACTGTGTTTGAAAAATATCAGACAGGAGCTGATTGGCTGGCTGTTTATAACTCTCCATTTTATCACTTTTGAAGGTTAGAGAATCTGTCCCTCTGGCTGTTGTTCCGACACTCTGACGTGCTGGTAACTAGCCCCGGATAATGATCCTAGCAAAAATAATAAGATTATTACCAGACATTGAGAATAGGAGGTGATCCCTCTGCCCTGTCTAGGCGGCCATTTTCCAGCGCACTCACAGTGCTGCACAACCAGTCATCTCCCGCGCTGAGCACAGGTCTCCGGTGATTATATGGTCTCCCGGTTTTACCTTAGGGACCATTTAACAACTGTGAATGTCAATGAAGACATACAGTAAAGGATGATTACTTATACCGCTCCGTATGCTATCAGTAAGTAAAACCACTGAAGAAGGGGCCCCTTCACTATGTTGCTATGGGGCCCACAAAGTTTTGGTTATGTCCATCATTATTATTACGTCATGATTTAATTTCAATACCTGGTTATATTTTGGACCGGCTATGATCAGCAAAACCTCAGCAGCGGAGAATGACCAGGCTTATAAATACAATTAGAGATCTGGGCTCAGGTGTGCGCTGCATTAACGATGTCCTGCGGTATTCTGTATTCTGCCCACGCACTATTGTGTGAGTACAGATGGAGTGCCAGCCGGGTATAATCTGTATTACCGCCCAGTGTGTTGTGGCCTGGACGGTGAGAGAGTTAGATTTATTCATCGCCTGGATTGTCTACGTTCAGTTCATCGCCTGCGTCACAGGCAAAGCGAGCGCATCTACGTCTACATTGCCACAAGAGATGTTTCCCATAGCAACCAGTCAGATCCTGTCTATCATTTCCTAGGATGTAATAGAGATAGACCTGATTGGTTGGGAGCTTTAGTAAATTTGCCTCTAAGTGCGAAGTTGCAAGAAATCCGACTGAAACAGATTGGAACCCCGGTGAATACCACATGTCCGTCTACACGCCCTGCGGCACGCGCATCATGTGACGCCCTCGGTTGCGTAGATCTCTGAATCGCCGGCAGTATCTGTAAGCTGCGTCTGCAGTTCCTGTTGTAGGCGCAGTTTCTAGTAATTGCGCAATCCGTCCATGGATCAGACCTGTGTGCGCTTCTCTGTGCCAGGACGAATACGAGGAATTAGTGTAGCACATTGCATCTCAGTGCATTGATAAGTATGGTAGCAGCTTGCTAGCTACTGTAGAACTACAAGTATCAGCATGACCTGATAATCCTAACGTTTTGTTTAAAAAAAAAAACATGGGACTCTGCATCACAACCACTGTATTTTGGGAGAGAGAACACATTTGGGTAACTTTGAGGCTGATTCAAACCCGTTCCTTTGGGTCCGAATTCGGCCCCTTCCCCGATATTCGGGGTTTGCGCAAATATGCAAAATTCCTGTAAGCGAATAGCTTTGGCAAGATCACCAATCCGTTCGCTCGAGGAAGAGGGCGGGCAGGGGGCGGCAGCACGGCAACGTCAGGCGGTTTATGGTCATCCCCATAGAGACCCTGGACGTTCCTGGGAATACAGGCGCGGCAATGCCTGCTCCTTGCGGGCGGCTGACATCAGCGCCCGCCCCCAAGTTCAGCAGATAGTGGTGGGAATAAAAGTCAGACTTGACCGTCAGCGACCGTCCAATGATCTCGCTCCCCTTCCGCCGCACCTGAGGGGATGTGTTCGCATGCTAGCAAGGGGATTCTGGCGCCGGAGGGAGGAGGGTGTTCGGCCGGGGCGGCTGGCCGCGTTTTCCTGTTCGTTAGGCTGCAAACATATGCAGCCTAGTGAGCAGGTCTGAATCAGGCCCTTAGTGCGGTGATGAAGAAGTGATCGATGGACGGGACATAACTTGTGTGTATGCGTTATCCTTCCTCGCGGCGCTGTAAACGGTCGCACTGGGCGCGTGTACCGGTGCACTCTGTAAGAGATCAGATTGGCGGCTGTACTCGGGATTTTCGCATCCAGCTCAGCAGCCGCTATTTCCAGAAATAGCCGAAGCCACGTTCCGCCTGCACCTAATAATCTCATCTCCATTTCCTGCCTCGCAGCTGTCACATGAGGAGGACTCTGTGCGGTATCTGTGCTGTTAGTGCCGGCACATGTCACTGTACTGTGTATGTCACCTAGGGACAGGTGTGTCACGCTTCACAAAGTGGAGCGCCAGGAACAACCAGCAAATCAGACCCCAACTGGCATTTCCCTTACCCCGTCTGTAGCATGACAGTTAGGGGCTCGCAGTATAACACTCTCCTCTTTATCACTTTTTGAAGCTTGATACATCTGGCCTAAAACCGCTGCAACAATCTGCTCATTCCAATCACTGTTACTTGGTATCTGGATGATAAGGCTGACAGTTCATAGGTCGACACCAAAAGGTTGACACGCAGAAGGTACATTGACAAAAGGTCGACACAAGGACAACACGGCAATGCTCAGCACATGAAAGTCCACATGAGTTGTCTCCACCGGACATCTTGTCAAAACAACGTCCCACCCACCCCGGGGATAACTGCAGCATCTGGGAGGAGACAGGACCAGAGCCAGATTAAGGTCTAGATGGGCCTGGAGCTGAAAATGATCAAGGGCCTATTATGCGCAATAATAGGGGTTGTGGCCAGCACCTTATAATGTGGGGGCGTGACCTGTGTTCTGGTTGGGTGGTCTGCTCATGGGTGTGTCTCTATTTGTGTAAATACTTCCAACTAATTATATATATGTGTGTGTGTGTGTGTGTGTGTGTGTGTGTGTGTGTGTGTGTGTGCTGGAAATGGCAGGGGGCTGGCATAGGAAAAATGCAAAGGGTTTAGTATAGGGTGGAAAATGGCAAAGAGGTTGGCATATGCAAGCGCCTGGCACAGAAAAGAGGGAAAATAGAAGCTGCAGATATACTTACCTTCCAGCTGCGACTGCAGAATTTGGGCTGCAGTGCCGACCATGTATCGCCAGCACTGAGAGCATCGGACGATATATATGCACACTCCTTCCAGCCAAAGAGTGCAAAGACACATATATATATACATATATACACATACACGTATATACATATATACACACACATACACGTATATAAATACATGCACACACAATATCTTCCCCAGCACTCTGGTGTCCCAAATCTGGTTTACCTCCTTAGGGGTACATTCTATACGGTCGGAGGAAAGTAGGCGGCACACATAAGGCTCCAAACGTATTAAGAAAAGTGCTGGTGCAGTTTAATGCATACATATATATATATATGTGCTGATGTCCTGACGAAAGGGGCTATCAGTTATTTATCAATATGTATGGGCTAATTTGCCTTATTAGTAATGTATATAATGTAGTTTATATTACAGATAGTTCCCAATCAGTCCTCTTCTTATCAGTCCTCTCATTGCTTGCACCAGTAATGCGGTGTCTCCTCTTTGTTATACAGAGTATTTATAACTTTATTATCACTCAGCTGTTCCTTGTGTGGTAGTTATAGAGCAGGGGTGTCAAACTCAAATTCATCGGGGGCCGCATCAGCAGTTTGGTCACCCTCAAAGGGCCGGTCCCCCAAAAAGTACAAATGACAGAAAACTTGTACAAGGTGTACTTTAAAGCAGTATGAAACAGGACATGCATATAACAATAATGCGATAACAAAAATGGTGGGCCATCAAACACAGAGCTATGCTGCAGAAATGTAATTCCACATCCAGTACTAATTATATTGAGGTGCAGGGTTCAGTGGTAGACAGGGACAGAAGGTACAGAGCTGCCTTAGGGATGCTAGAGGAGGTGACACCATTTTGGGAAAGACATTTTAATGTGGGCTAGCAAGATAGACACGCATTGACTAGAGGAGAGCATGGCCTGGTGTGTAAATATCACCCTCAGTGACAGAGATCCCGGCGTACAGCGACCAGCCTGAGCTTTACACTACTAACCTATTTCAGTCAGCCGCCTCACACACACGGTTACCGCTACTACCAGCAGTCCAGCACGGATCGCCATCTGCGTGACGTCCCAGTCCCAGCAACCAACCCCGCAGCTCCGGCGAGCGAGCGAGTGCCTGTGGGGTGGAGGGTGGCTGAGAGGAGGTGGCCTAGGCAGGAGCTGGGACACACTGCCCCTGCATGCTATCTCCTCGCGCGGGCCACATGACGAGGTCTGGCGGGCCGGATTTGGCCCGCGGGCCTTGTGTTTGACACCTGTGTTATAGAGGGTGAATCCTACTATGCTGCATTGTTATTAAGCAATGAATCCAATAATTCCTTTGATGAGTGATAATACCTGTTATAGTGATCTTATAAAGGGATCAGCACAGGTGGTCTCCAAATTGCCCCGTCAGGCATTCTGCTAATTTCCAGTCATACAATTGCCTTTAGTAGACACAGGCAAGGGCGTAACTACCATAAGTGCAGGGAGTGCAGCTGCTATGGGGCCCAGAGCTGAGAGGGGCCACCTTCCCTGTCACAGTTACATGTGTTATATACAGGGGTGTAGCTACCATAGGTGCAGGGGGTGCAGCTGCTATGGGGCCCAGAGCTGAGAGAGGCCACCTTCCCTGTCACAGTTACATGTGTTATATACAGGGTGTAGCTACCATAGGTGCAGGGAGTGCAGCTGCTATGGGACCAGATCTGAGAGGGGCCACCTTCCCTGTCACAGTTACATGTGTTATATACAGGGTGTAGCTACCATAGGTGCAGGGTGTGCAGCTGCTATGGGACCCAGAGCTGAGAGGGGCCACCTTCCCTGTCACAGTTACATGTGTTATATACAGGGGTGTAGCTACCATAGGTGCAGGGAGTGCAGCTGCTATGGAGCCCAGAGCTGAGAGGGGCCACCTTCCCTGTCACAGTTACATGTGTTATATACAGGGGTGTAGCTACCATAGGTGCAGGGGGTGCAGCTGCTATGGGGACCAGAGCTGAGAGGGGCCACCTTCCCTGTCACAGTTACATGTGTTATATACAGGGGTGTAGCTACCATAGGTGCAGGGGGTGCAGCTGCTATGGGCCCAGAGCTGAGAGGGGCCACCTTCCCTGTCACAGTTACATGTGTTATATACAGGGTGTAGCTACCATAGGTGCAGGGAGTGCAGCTGCTATGGGCCCAGAGCTGAGAGGGGCCACCTTCCCTGTCACAGTTACATGTGTTATATACAGGGGTGTAGCTACCATAGGTGCAGGGGGTGCAGCTGCTATGGGGACCAGAGCTGAGAGAGGCCACCTTCCCTGTCACAGTTACATGTGTTATATACAGGGTGTAGCTACCATAGGTGCAGGGAGTGCAGCTGCTATGGGGCCCAGAGCTGAGAGGGGCCACCTACCCTGTCACAGTTACATGTGTTATATACAGGGGTATAGCTACCATAGGTGCAGGGAGTGCAGCTGCTATGGGGCCCAGAGCTGAGAGGGGCCACCTTCCCTGTCACAGTTACATGTGTTATATACAGGATGTAACTAACATAGGTGCAGCTGATATGGGGCCCAGAGCTGAGAGGGGCCCATTTTGCCTGTCAAAGTATCTATATATATATATATATTCTATATATATACATTTTTCAGAATTAGTTGATGAATAGGGCCCCTTACAAACTTTTGCTATGGGGCCCACATGTATCTAGTTACGCCACTGGACACAGGTCTGATGGATACACATGTATATTATTCTGATCAATGTCAGATCTCACAGTAGGAATTATTATATGAGGCTGTGATAATAGCACAATTCAGATAGTAACTATGGGGTAATTCAGACCGGATCGCTGCTGAAGTTCCATGGTTAAAACACAACTTTACTAATAGATGATTATATGAATAGAGCCCCTGAAACCCAACATTGTTTTGACTAATATTGGGGGAAATTTACTAAGAATACGAATGCAAAAAGTTGCATTCGTATTCTTAATACGAATGAATACGACAGCATACCTCGTATGCTTTGTCGTGTTCCGGAGGGGGATTTATAAAGCAGTCAAATACGACTGGTTTGTAACTCTCCGATGTTGTATTAATTCGTATTAACGGCCGTATATACAAATTAGTGTAGGCAGTCTGCACGGATCAGTCAGATCCGTGCAGGCTGCAGTGTGTAAAAAAAAAAATAAAAAAAAAAAATTTAATTAAAAACCCGGCGTGGGGTCCCCCCCACAGCTGTAACCAGCACCAGGCTGACAGAGCCGGGGCCGGTAATTAAAAATCAGGGAAATCCCTGATTTTTAACAACCAGCCCCAGGCTCCAGGTCCGGGGCTGGTTCCCAAAATATGGGGGACAAAATAACTAGGGGTCCCCCCGTATTTTAAGAACCAGCCCCAGGCTCAACCAGCCAGCAGGGTAATGCCACAGCCGGGGGGAGACTTTTTATACAAGTCCCCCGGCCAAAGCATTAACCCTCTGACCAGTCAGCCTGGCCAGGGGCCCTGGGCGAGTGGGGACCCCCCAATAAAGGGGTCCCCCCCCTCCAGGACTTACCTGACCAGGCTGAAGCCTGGTGCTGTCCTCGATGCCCCTGGGCGGTGGGCATCGAGCTGATTGTGTGTAAAAAAATAGAATAAACTATTGGCCGCTAGAATAGAATAGAATCATTTGAATGAGAGGCGCGGAAGATGAAACATCTCTGCGCTTCTCATTCCAATCGTGTACCGGCAGCAGAGACGGCGGAGACGGAGAAGATGTTGGGATGTTCACCAGAGGACCTGGGTGAGTAGGATTTCCTTCCACAGGTCCCCCATGGATTTCTTCAGACCCGGATGGACGGCGACAGACGCCGCCAACACAGACAAATTAAAAATAAAATGCCTTCAGTCAATGAATTTTACCTGGAAACAGAACTTGCTCCGGCCGTGAAGAGTGTAAGGTTGGTGTAACTATGGGGTAGGAAGCGTCAGGCCTACTGTATATGCTATGTGCACATTATAGTATAGCTGGCTGATTGTATTATAGTAGCAATGTTACGTCTTTCATTATAATGCGCGTCTCGTCATCACAGCGCAAATTGCTCTTAGTCTATTACATTATCTATTCAGAAATGCGCATTTTCTCTATCAGGTAATTAGCCGGCAGTATATCTGTTTCACATTAGCAACATGTTTTCAATTATTTCTAACACATTTCTGCACCTTTTAATTTAAATTATTTTTTTCTCTGCAGCTTTTTGTTACACTGAAGATAAAGGATTTTTTTAAATAGTGGATAAGAATACAAAGGATTTTAATAAGCGTTAGTCTAATTATAAGTACTGATGCACAATAGATACTGAGAGGCTGTTGTCTGAGAGAGGACGTGATGGAGAGAGAGCGAGAGAGAGAGAGAGGACGTGATGGAGAGAGAGCGAGAGAGAGATGACGTGATGGAGAGCGAGCGAGAGAGAGATAGAGAGAGGACGTGATGGAGAGAGAGCGATAGAGAGATGACGTGATGGAGAGCGAGCGAGAGAGAGATAGAGAGAGGACGTGACGGAGAAAGAGCGAGAGATAGAGAGAGGACATGATGGAGAGAGAGCGAGAGAGAGAGAAAGAGAGATAGAGAGAGGACGTGATGGAGAGAGAGCGAGAGAGAGAGAAAGAGAGAGATAGAGAGAGGACGTGATGGAGAGCGAGAGAGAGAGAGAGATAAAGGGCCTTATTCTAGTTCACTCTTTCTGACAAAATCCTTCTTAGATGGACAAAACCATGTGCACTGCAGGGGGGGCAGATGTAACATGTGCAGAGAGAGTTAGATTTGGGTGAGTTATTGTGTTTCTGTGCAGGGAAAATACTGACTGCTTTATTTTTACACTGCAATATAGATCTCACTTTGAAGTAAAACCCCACCCAAATCTAATTCTCTTTGCACAAGTAGCATCTGCCCCACCTGCAGTGCACATGGTTTTGTCCATCTAAGAAGGATTTTGTCAGAAAGAGTGAACTAAAATAAGGCCAAAAGAGAGGACGTGATGGAGAGCAAGTGAGAGAGAGAGATAGAGAGAGGACGTAATGGAGAGAGAGTGAGAGACTATCCCTAGCCGTAGCCCAACCCTAGCCCTCCCCTCCCACAACCCAAACCTAGCCCTCCTCCCACAGCCCATCCCTAGCCCTCCCCTCAGCAGCCTATCCCTAGCCCTCCCCTCCCACAGCCCAAACCTAGCCCTCCTCCCACAGCCCATCCCTAGCCCTCACCTCCCGCAGCCCAAACCTAGCCCTCCCCCACAGCCCATCCCTAGCCCTCCTCCCCCCACAGCCCAACCCTAACCCTCACCTCCCGCAGCCCAATCCTAGCCCTCTCCTCCCGCAGCCCATCCCTAGCCCTCCCCTCCTGCACCCTAACCTCAGCCCTCCCCTCCTGCAGCCCATGCCTAGCCCTCCCCTCCCGCAGCCTATCCCTATCCCTCCTGTCGCCCAACCCTAACCTCTCCTCCTGCAGCCCATACCTAACCCTCCCCTCCTGCAGCCCATCCCTAGCCCTCCCCTCCCAAGCCCAGCCCTGGCCCTCCCCTCCCGCACCAGATCCCTGGCCCTCCCCTCCCACAGCCCATCCCTAGCCCTCCCCTCCCGCAGCCTATCCCTATCCCTCCCCTCCTGTTGCCCAACCCTAACCTCTCCTCCTGCAACCTATCCCTAGCCCTCCCCTCCCGCAGCCCATACATAGCCCTCCCCTCCCGCAGCCTATCCCTATCCCTCCTGTCGCCCAACCCTAACCTCTCCTCCTGCAGCCTATCCCTATCCCTCCCCTCCCAAGCCCAGCCCTAGCCCTCCCCTCCCACACCAGATCCCTGGCCCTCCCCTCCCGCAGCCCATACATAGCCCTCCCCTCCCGCAGCCCATCCCTAGCCCTCCCGCACCCTATCCTTAGCCCTCCCCTCCCGCAGCCCAACCCTAACATCTCCTCTTAACATCCTATCCCTATCCCTCCCCTCCCAGCAGTCTATCTGCTACAACCTAACCATCCCTGCAGAATATTATTCATTTTTCGACATTGTGCACATCACAACATTCTGCAGATGCCAACATGTTCAATATCGACATTTTAAAAATGATGACATGTCAGCATTGTGGTGCCAGAATTATGACAACATTCCCATCGCCTGAGCTGTCAGAAACTGGGCAATGTTCCACAGTGTCATCTGGAAGCACAAAGTTGGTTTTTGCGTGGGGCCTCATTTCACTTCCCGAATATACCTGGATAAATCTGGATTAACAGGAATGACAATGGTGCACTCCATTTATATATAAGGAAGGAGAGCGCAGCTTATAGCCAGACATACTTAGGTTATAGCGACATCCTAATTTTCCATTCAGAACCCAGATGATAGCGGACGATATGGCTAATTACACTTCAGCCTAATAAAGAGCTGGGTCATTTTTCTTTCTTTAATATGTGTCCGTCTCCTGCCTGGAAATAAGTCGCCAGTGACATAAATTGATGTTTGATTCACGGATGTGACAGTTCTGCGGCAGCGAGTGATAGAAGAGTCTGTCTGAGGCTCAGCACCTGCTGTATTCTTCTGTGTGATGGGACGGAGGCGTGAAAGCTCAGACCTGTCACTTCGGACATTAATTCCTATGTTTCGGCAAATGTACACATGCAAAATTCTGTACAGCTACATCCACTGGCGGTTCCAAGGGGGAAGTCGCAGCACTGTTCAAAATTAAAATTGGAGAGCCACACCCACTGCCATTCCAAACTGACTCACCGGCAGTTGGTATCGTCACTATTTGAATTTTGAACAGAAAAGGGGGAAAGGAAAAATGTCTCGGTGTGGTGCACCAGCAGATTTAGGATAAAATATAACTTTTATTCATAGATTTCTAAAAGCTGCAAAATACAACAAAAATACATAAATGACACGGACAGTGAATTTAAAAAGGAATAATCCTCACACCGTGAGGCTCCCAGGATCTATGTCCCTTCTTTTAATCTAAGTTTGTTCAGTAGTGGTGCTTAAGGACATGTGTAAAAATGTTGTGTTATTTCACCGCATAGTGACAGTTACAACACAAATGTTGCAACAGTATCCAACTGCCAAACAATAAAGGAGAATCCTCCTATCAATTTCATAAAGGCAGTCAATAGATTAAAGGTGTTGTTTGGACAGTCTGACAGAACTAAGTCTGTTGTCCCGGTGCCAGGCGACTCCCGTTAGCGTAGACAGTAAGGTGTCCGTCTACAATGGGCACAGCAGCAGCACGTAATTGCCCCGTCCTCCCTGTGGCTACAGGAACAGCCAGTGGGGTAGGAACGGCAGTCGGCAGCAGCCGTGGCTTGCTAAATTGGAGTGACAGCGGTAAAGTGCAGCCGCTTCACTCCCGAAAAGCCGTCTGCCTGCAAGTGGACACCGCGCGGTGTTCAGTATTAGACACCGCGTCTCAGGCTTAGAGGCGGGTGGGAGAGCCGGCAGCGGGGACGCACCATTTAAACTAAACAGATCAAAATAATATTTCAGAGGGAGGGGAAGGCTGGGAGCACACACTAGGTGTGTCAGGTCTGCGTACGCTTCGCAGAGAGCTTTAAAGGACCAACCCGACTGACATCCGGAGGCTCCTTAAGTACCCATACCTCATGCATATTCATGGTATGTAAATAAGAAAGGAGGTGGCTAAAGTAATCCACCTATTTGGAGCTGGGATTCTTATATGCAACAATTTTTCTTCGCAGGGGCCAGTATTGGATTGTGTTAAAGGTCTATATCCAAAGCTGCCACAGATGGAAATGGTGCGGATTTCAAATGGGTATAAGGGGTTTGGTGATTTTGATTATGTATATTTTGTGTCGATAGTTCGTGTCGACTGTCTCTAAAAAGGACCAAGTAGGTCCCATACTGTGATATGCCATAGTCATATATTTCCAAATGAATTGAGAACCGCAGTTTGGTGACTGGACAGTTACATATATCTGTCTGTGTCGATTATTCGTGTTGACTGTCCTGGATGGAAACATGCTAGTCTCATGCTGCCATATTCCTTTATCATGAGGTGTAGTACTGATGTATAAATATATTACATGAGTGGTCCAGTTTGTGTAGATCATTTGTGTTGACACTAGTTGAAATGTTCTTATGTGCTTCAATTGTGGTTGGGATCCGTGGGACTCCAGTCCACAGGGATTGTATATATATGAGTTTTCTCAAGGTTATGTATATCTGTCTGTGTCGATTATTCGTGTTGACTGTCCTAGATGGAGACATGCTAGTCCCCTGCTGCAATATTAATTTATCATGAGGTGTGGTACTAATGTATGTATATATTTTATGAGTGGTCCAGTTTGTGTCGATCATTTGTGTTGACACTAGTTAAGATGTCCTTATGTGCTTCGATTGCGGTTGAGATCCGTTGGACTCCAGTCCACAGGGATTGTATATATATGAGTTTTCTCAAAGTTTCCTTGTTAGGATAAATAACAAATAAGGAGCTTCTAATGCAGTGTGTAGCCATATTCGTTAATCGATTTTGTGTCAGTGAAATACATTTTTCCAAAAGTGAACATACGTGACTCTGTGTGTGTATTAGGTGGTAGGGTGATAAGGTAATATTGATAGTTGATTGATATATTGAATGATGACATTTCATGGTGATAAAATCTCAGTGAATGTTACTTTTTGTGCTATGTTGTGCATATGCAGAGGGATAGAGGTGATCTGTAGGGATGTGGGGAGGTGTAAATAACGTGCTACAGATCACCTCTTTATCCCTCTGCCGTTCCTACCCCACTGGCTGTTCCTGTAGCCACAGGGAGGACGGGGCAATTACGTGCCGCTGCTGTGCCCATTGTAGACGGACACCTTACTGTCTACGCCAGGCATTCCCAACCACGGTCCTCAAGGCACACCAACAGTGCAGGTTTTAGTGATATCCAGGCTTCAGCGCAGATGGTTTAATCAGAATCCCTCAGGTACTAATTAAGTCACCTGTACTCAAGCCTGGATATCGACAAAACCTGCACTGTTGGTGTGCCTTGAGGACCGTGGTTGGGAATGCCTGGTCTACGCTAACGGGAGTCGCCTGGCACCGGGACAACAGACTTAGTTCTGTCAGACTGTCCAGACAACACCTTTAATCTATTGACTGCCTTTATGAAATTGATAGGAGGATTCTCCTTTATTGTTTGGCAGTTGGATACTGTTGCAACATTTGTGTTGTAACTGTCACTATGCGGTGAAATAACGCAACATTGTTACACATGTCCTTAAGCACCACTACTGAACAAACTTAGATTAAAAGAAGGGACATAGATCCTGGGAGCCTCATTCCTTTTTAAATTCACTGTCCGTGTCATTTATGTATTTTTGTTGTATATTTCGCAGCTTATATTCATATAAATCTATGAATAAAAGTTATATTTTATCCTAAATCTGCAGGTGCACCACACTGAAACATTCTTCCTTTCCCCCTTTTTTGCAACTTTGCCATGTCCAGTGGTAGCACACCCCTAATCGATATATGTTTGATCAACCATTAATGCCTATTAGGGGGCCAGTTTGAAATACCTGTTGATAATTTCTGTGCGACCGGTCACCACCAAAAAAACCTCTTTCTCTGAATTTTGAACAGTGCTGCCACTGACTAGCCCGGGGTCATCATCAACCAAGACCGGGCTCAAACAGCCAGCGGTGTCATGTCACAGGCAGCCAACGTTAAAGTCCCCCGGCCAAAGCATGATCATCCTCGCTGGTCAGCCCAGGCCGGGTCCCTGGGGAAGTGGGGACCCCCCCTTCCCAATAAAGGGCCCCCCACCCTCCAGTTGAACCCTGGCCGGGGCAGTGAGCCGATGCCAGTAAAAGTGTAAAAAATGGAATAAACTATTTAGTACTGCGGTGGAACTACAAGTCCCATCACACATCACACGCATGCAGGGACTTGGAGAACCTTGGAACCTTGGTTTTATAGCTCTACAACAGAAACAGTAGCCCAAGAAATCAAAACTGACACCTAGAAAAATTGAACTGTAATACACATTCATACTTACCTATAGGGTCCACCGTAGGCCGGTCCTCTTCTCCAGTAGAATCCATAGGGTACCTGTGAAAAGAAATTATACTCACCATCACCTCCGGCGGAGATCGGGTCCTCTTTGTTCCATAGAAGGCATCCATGGGGGTAAAAAATAACAAACTGCTGTCCCGAATATAAACGGACCTGAGGAGCCTCAAGTATTGTTACATTTATAGTTCCTACCCTAGACTGAGGGAGTCCTCAGCCAATCAGGAGCGGGCTCCCGGGGGAGCTCCGTATTTATTGGCTGTACGCGGCTCTCTCCTCACAATCTACTGCAAATCCTCCCATTGGTGATCCATGCTGAATCAGCCCATCAGAGCGATTGTCGCCATCCCATGCCCAATACTGTGCCCCAAACACAGTGCAGTGCGTGTAATACAGTACATCAGACATATGAAGGCCCAGGAATCACAGTGACAGTTTCTGATTGGCTGTTGGTCCGTGAGCTCTGGTTGGCCAGCTCCGTATGTGAAATGCTGGCTGCCACCTGGTGCTCCAGCTAAAATCAGCAGGTGGCGCCAAACAATCCCAGGATTGTCTGTCCTGGGCCCCCAAATTCTGATGGCAGCTCTGCTGACATAACCTGTGTCAGCATATTCCGAAAGTTCATAATGTCGACGTCTGATTCCCAAATAAAATGTTGACATCCTCAGAACACCAGCGGCTGGGGCTAGGCTACTGGAGGAGGTCAGGCACTAGGGGGAGTGTAAGTGGTAGGGATGATGGGCAGAATATACTCACCTAAACTGTAGCTCCGTCGGAGAACCTGGATTGGTCCAGCTGTGCTGGGGCCATTGCAGCCGTCGGGAAGTGACTGCTCATGGTCGACATCCTATCATGTTGACTTGTCATTTGTGTAGACTTAATGAATGTTGACATGGTCACTGTCAACATTGTAAGCATGTCAACGTTTCGAACTGTAACTGTCGACCCAACGTAGCACAGTCCTATGCAACATTGAAATTCTGTGCCAAACTGGGCGAGTGGGCTAAGGTGGTACCCTAGATGCATCACAGCCCCACACTGTCACATCCTGGCTCACAGGTGCAGCCTCCCCGGAGTTGCAGGACATTATCTGGATTTGTAAAACCCAGCAGAAGAACATAAAGTTGGCATGAGAACCCGTTCACTGTAAGCAGGAGGTTACTATTGGAATTGCATTACACCGGGGACGTTCCGCTGGATGGATACAAGCACCTCGCTGTGCTCACAGATCAATAAACACACCTGTGCTTACAGGGCGGCTGATCTCCGCTTCCCATCACTCAGACGCTGGGCAGCATGGCCCCCGGGTACCTGCTGTAGCTTCTGTACCTGGCAGTAATGAGTGTGGGCAATGAGGATGACTGCTCTTCACAACATGGAAATCCCGTGGCACATATATCTGCGAGACTGTCAGAGGAAATGAGTCACTTTTACTTTATATTAATGTGTTCCGCTCCTATTATTATTATTATTATAATAATTTTATTTATAAGGCGCCACAAGTGTTTCGCAGCGCCGTACAAAGGAACAATACAGGGAGACAAAACTTGGCATAACATTGAATAAATAACAAAAATACAGTACAAATAAAGAGCACCACAGTTCAATACACATTACAGCTTAAATGTAAGTAGTGAGGACTCAATCAACATACAACTAGAGGCTTGAGGCCAATGATGGAGATGAGTATGCAGATGGTCACTGAGTGTTGGAGTAAAGGAGAGCTGTGAGTGAAATGTGAAGAGAAGTGGGCTTTGACAACAGGAGGGAAGAGGGCCCTACTCGGAGGAGCTTACAATCTAGTAGTAACTATGACCCCAGCCAGAGAGGCAGCAATGCCAACCACTGCGCTACCATCAGGAAAGTGGCTAATAGCAAAAACAAAACGAATGTTAGATGCCTGGAAAACGTTTCTATACCAAGAAGCCCGAAGAGGAGACCAGATACTGGTGCCAGGAGGGGCGGGACTTGGCTGATGTCAGCAAACCCCGCCACCCATTCCACGTGTCCGCGGATTGGTGGAGGGGCTAAAATGATGCAAAATGAATCGATTTGGGGGGAAAGCGGGAGACTTGACTACCTTCCTGGGGGGGATGTCGGGAGGGGGAATGAATTTTCGGGAGCCTCCCGGCCATTCCAGGAGAGTAGGCAAGTATGTTCTATACTTTGATTTTACCGTAGGTCCCATGGGCCCCAACACATTAGGGGCTGCCACACATTAGGGGCCCCAACTGTTGTCCACAGCGGCCTGTGGGCAGTGGGGAAAGCCTGTGATCACTTGCAGCGGGTAATACCTGTATAGATTCCATACACACGGTATCCATTCAGTGCACGGAAGTGAGCCGGTGGTGGCCCAGTTGCTCAGGCAGTGAAATTGCAGAAAACGGGTAAATGCAACAAGGCCATGCTCACCCACCGGAGACCACATCCCTCCCAACTGAGGCCACACCCCTTTCCCGCCTTGGATCACCATTGCGACCTTCGGTTACAGGCTGAAGCTTGCTCATGCTGGCGGAGGATCCAATATAATTACCATGGGAAGAATGACATAAGCCAGTGGTTCCCAAACTGTGTGCCTAGGCTCCCTGGGGTGCCTCAGGACAATTGCAGGGGTGCCTTGGGTTGGTTGACCAGGATCAATTCCTATTATTTATGGTCAATGTACCAGGCAAAACCAGTGCTGGTGGCTGCCAATCATAATATATATGTGGACAAACAGAAGCAAATCCTGCCCCTCACCACAAAACTGTGACATATAAACACAACGCACTTCATTTAATATTTTTTTTCTGAATTTCTCAATAAGAAGCATTTGGCCTAGGGGTGCTTTGAAAATATTTTCATGCTCTAGGGTGCCGTGATTCAAAAAAGTTTGGGAACCCCTGACACAGGGCCGTTTCTAGAGGCGGACAAGCCGTGCAGCAGCCCGGGGCGCCGCACGGCTTGTCCGCCTCTGAAACAGCCAGGGCGCCCGGCAGTCTTCCCCCCCCCCCAAAACCCTGTAGCCGCCGCAGCCGCCGTAGCTACCATAGCCGCCGCAGCCGCCGCCGCTGTCTCCCCGGCCGGCCCGACTACACGCTGGAGAGGGGAGGGGAACGCATCGTGCGTCTCTCCGTCCCCTCGCTCAAGTCACTGGGCTGCCGCTGTCAGCCAATCAGATCTCGGGCACGAGATATGAATGGCTGACGGCTCAGCTCAGGTACACACACTGAAGGGGAAGGAGAGAGGCAGGATGCGCTCCCCTCCCCTCGGAAGCAGCATAGAAAACGAAAAAGTGAGTTTGGCACTGTGGGGGCATATATTTGTGGCACTGTGGGGGCATATGTGTAGCACTGTGGGGGCATATATTTGTGGCACTGTGGGGGCATATGTGTAGCACTGTGGGGGCATATATTTGTGGCACTGTGGGGGCATATGTGTAGCACTGTGGGGGCATATATTTGTGGCACTGTGGGGGCATATATTTGTGGCACTGTGGGGGCATATATTTCTGTCACTGGGGGCATATGTGTGGCACTGTGGGGACATATATTTGTGGCACTGTGGGGGCATATATTTCTGTCACTGGTTGCATATGTGTGGCACTGTGGGGGCATATATTTCTGTCACGGGGCATATGTGTGGCACTGTAGGGGCATATATTTCTGTCACTGGGGGCATATATTTGTGGCACTGTGGGGGCATATATTTGTGGCACTGTGGGGGCATATGTGTAGCACTGTGGGGGCATATATTTGTGTCACTGTGGGGGCATATGTGTAGCACTGTGGGGGCATATGTGTGGCACTGTGGGGGCATATGTGTGGCGCTGTGGGGGCATATCTGGCACTGTGGGGGCATATCTGGCACTGTGGGGGCATATCTGGCACTGTGGGGGCATATTAGTAAACGGCATCAGTTGTGCGGCAGCGGCACATGGGGCATAATGTGTAATGGGCATTACGATGTGTGGAGTATTGTGTAATTGCCATCACAGCGTGGGGTCTAATGGGCATCTTGGTGTGCGGTGTAATGTGTAATTGTCATCACGGTGTGCGGCGTAATATGTAATCGTCATCACAGTGTACGGCGTAATGTGTAATTGGCATCACGGATAAATAGTGTATAATTATTTAAGTAGCCTGTCATTGTTTGGCCTTGATCTGTGAGGCGTACTAGGTCACTGTGTGTGGCCTTCAGCCGGCCAACCTAAGTGCGGGAGGACAATAACAATTCCTGCAGAAACCAATGTCTGGTCATGCAGGTTGCAAAAGTTTGATATAAGGTAATTGTTTTCCTGCTAGACCACGCCTCACATTAAGCCACACCCCTTTTAAAATTAAGCCACACCCCCTATTTCGACGCGTAGACCATTATCCCATGTTTTGTATTGGGGGGGGGGGGGCGCATTTTTTTTTCTTCGCCCTAGGAGCTAAATTGTCTAGAAACGGCCCTGCCCTGACATAAGCAGAATATACCGGATTACCCTGGATTCTCACATTCAATACACACAGACGGTTTCCTATGTTACAGTCATGAAAAAACCCAACTTCAACCAATGAAAGTAATTGGCATCGATTTCTTATTAGCGCCCCTGCGTTCTGCGGCATAATCCCAGATCACGGTCACATTTTAATTTCTTCATGAGAACGCACTGAGATTTCCTTTAGACGGTATTCTCTATGTTATTAATTAAACCTTATTTAGACCTGTAACATTTTATTCAGCAATATTGTCAATTAAATCGGCTCAGTGCAGCGACGGCTCAGGACAATGGAAATGGGAAAAGAGCAAATCATTTACAATTACGGGCCATTCCTTATGTGATAATTGCAGAAAGTGAGTCATAGTGGATGGGAGGCAGCGGATAAGTGCGACACTCGCAGCCTATTGTCATACTAATGAGCGTCTATTTCACACAGAATAAAAAGGCCTCATTTGGTGACATTCTCCTCCGCCGTGGCTTTGATCTATTTCGTACATAAAACCCTTCATCTTCTACAGGTAAGTGCAAAAGCCTCAGAGATAAACCAATAAATGGGCACGATTTTTCTTTTTAAAGCACAACGAACGACATTATGCGGCCATTTTGTCTGCTGAACCAATTTTTAAGATGATGCAGAACCTGTGGCAACTGTCAGAAAGGCTGTTGGCCTGGTGGACCGGTCTGGCCGCCAGGGGCTGGATAGCCGGCTGTGCAGTACCACCTCTGGGACACTGGGAGTGCCATCCCCCGCCAGCCACCACACTCATGCACCCCGTTGCGCCGGAGCTCCCCCGCCGCATCACCGGTCCTCACCACCACCCCGAACCCCCCCCCCCCCCAACCCTGGCCGTCTTCCTGAAGCGGAGACGGGCAGGTTCCCGCCGCCCAGAGAGACTGAGGCATGCGCGTCCCAGTCTGATGGAGTCCCACCAAACCGGCACTCGCCAGCAGGGACGTTCTGGTGAGCACCAAGCAAAGATGACAGGGGCTCTGTATGTAAAGGCCACAGGAATTCAGCAGCATGATGGCCCATGTGTTCCCGGCATCCTCCGTTGGCGTTGGCCCTACATCTATAGACGATGGTAGATGTCGCTAAAGACTCACGGGAGTGCACAGTCAGCAACATAGTGGGTACGCACTCGATGATGTGCCCCATATATTGAAAGGATCCAACCAATTGGAGGACAATGGGTGACATTTAATAGAATGCGATTTTTTCGCACTTTTAAAATCGCCCATTATCGCACGTTTTTAAAATTGCATTTTTGCCTTGAATTTGCATATTTAATGAGGTGCGTATTCCGGAAAGAAAAGTGTGATTAAGTGCGATAATGTGTGAATTTTAGGCAGGAAAATGTGCGATTTTGTATTTATAATTTTTTTTTTTAAATGGCGTGCGGTCCCCCCTCCTGAGCATAACCAGCCCCGGCTCATTGAGCCGGACCTGGTTCCAAAAATACGGGGGACAAAAAGCATAGGGGTCCCCGGTATTTCTGAAACCAGCCCCGGACTCTTGGACCAGTCCTGGTTCCGAAAATACGGGGGACAAAAAATCTGGGGGTCCCCTGTATTTTGAAACCAGCACCCGGCTCCAACAGCCCGCGGTGTCATGCCACAGCCGGGGGACACTTTTTATATCAGGTACCCCAGCCGAAATATGAGCACTGTGGCTGGTCAGCCTTGAACGGGGTACCTGGAGGAGTGGGCACCCCCCCCAATAAAGGGATCCTCCCCAGGCTTCACCCGTCCAAGGCTGAAGCCCGGGGCTGTCACCGGTGTCCGGGCCAGTGGACGCCGGCCTGTTAAATATCACAGTACGTAACATTGCTTTATGCAGAAGTCCCAGCATGCGGGGCAATAATGGGCACGCTGGGACTTGTAGTCCACCTGTAAAAAGAAAGTTAAAAGAAAACACACACAGAAAAGTATAACTTTATTTTACACACATACACACACCTCACTTTTACACCAACATACTTACCAACCCAGGATCCAGCGCTGGCTCCCTGCTCCACAGCCGGTTCACCCCGCACGGACATCGGGCTGAACCGGCTTTCTCCGGCGCAGCTAACAGCCTCTGTAGCGCTACAGAGGCTGCGAGCGTCATCGGCTTATGCGTCTCCATGGAGATGCATAGCTCAGCCAATCAGGGCTGAGCTATAGGTCTCCATGGAGACGCATCAGGCAATCACGCTCTCAGCCTCTGCATCGCTGTAATGCTGTGTACACACGGGGGCGATAGGGGCTATAATCGCTGGGAATATGGTCGCAGGCGACCATATTGCCAGTGATGGAAGTGTGCCCCGGCGATAAATCGCCGGGTGCGCGCTCCCGTTTTCTGCCCCATTGTAATCGCTGGTAATCGACCAGCTAATTACCTCTGCTGCTCCCCCAGCACAGGTTCCTTTTCATCAGCGACCATCTCTGGTCGCTGATGAAAAGGAGACACTGAGCAATATATTGCTCAGCAATATATTGCAAGCAATATATCTCCCCCCGTGTGTACGCACCTTGACAGTGCTACAGAAGGTGATAGCTGCATCGGAGAAAGCCGGTTCATCCCGCTATCCATGCAGGGTGACCCGGCTGTGGAGCAAGGAGCCAGCGCTGGATCCTGGATTGGTAAGTATAATGGTGTAAAAGTGAGGTGTGTGCATGTGTGTAAAATAAAGTTATACTTTTCTGTGTGTGTGTGTTTTCTTTTAACATTCTTTTTACAGGTGGACTAGAAGTCCCAGGGGGCCCAGAGTCACTCTCTCTGCACTTGCACGTTACCTTCAAAGACTGCATCCTGATGAAATGGCCGGTGGGCCGTGAAACCTCGATGAGATGATGTCTCTTGTAATGTATTAATTAGCTTTATCCTAACAAAGTTTATCACTAAAAATCCTGAGGAGTACCGACTATCATTTCTGCTTTGTTGCATAAATACTCTGTTGTATGTGTATATATATATATATATATATATATATATATATATATATATATATATATATATATATCTGGTACACCCTAAAGCACACACTTTTTTTTAACATGCCAATTTATTAGCACTTACTGTTTGATAGAAGGTATGCCAACGCAAACAGATAAAGTGCTCCAGACACATTCCCTCCAGCATGAAGAGAGGAGGGAGGGCTCATAACCTGAGTGCAGGGAGACAGAGTTTCAGGTTGTCAGTGTGTAAGCAGGGAAGGCATACTGCCTGCCCTGCACTGCTCGGAAGGAGGGAGGGACGGGTCACAGTAACTTCAGGCTGCAGTGCCGATGCTGCTGCCCAGAGTGGGACAGTTACAGCAGAGCACATGCATAGCTGTGGGGATGCAGAGAGGCTAGAGAGCTCCTCCTTGCACTGCGGAGCGGCCGCTCTGTAAAAGTGTGTCACTGGGTGACAGCAGGTGGCTGCCAGCTGCCGCCCATAACAGGTGCCGCCCCTAGGCCCGTGCCTCACGGGCCTAGTGACAAATCCGGCCCTGGCTGTAGGGAGGGGATAGTGAGACGCAGGGTAATAGGGAGGGGATAGTGAAACGCAGGGCGATAGGGAGGGGATAGTGAGACGCAGGGCTGTAGGGAGGGGATAGTGAGATGCAGGGCGGTAGGGAGGGGATAGTGAGATGCAGGGCGGTAGGGAGGGGATAGTGAGATGCAGGGCGGTAGGGAGGGGATAGTGAGATGCAGGGCGGTAGGGAGGGGATAGTGAGACGCAGGGCTGTAGGGAGGGGATAGTGAGATGCAGGGCTGTAGGGAGGGGATAGCGAGATGCAGGGCAGTAGGGAGGGGATAGCGAGATGCAGGGCGGTAGGGAGGGTTTAGTGAGACACAGGGCTGTAGGGAGGGGATAGTGAGACGCAGGGCGGTAGGGAGGGGATAGTGAGATGCAGGGTGGTAGGGAGGGGATAGTGAGATGCAGGGCGGTAGGGAGGGGATAGTGAGATGCAGGGCGGTAGGGAGGGGATAGTGAGATGCAGGGCGGTAGGGAGGGGATAGTGAGATGCAGGGCGGTAGGGAGGGGATAGTGAGATGCAGGGCGGTAGGGAGGGTATAGTGAGATGCAGGGCGGTAGGGAGGGGATAGTGAGACGCAGGGCGGTAGGGAGGGGATAGTGAGATGCAGGGCGGTAGGGAGGGGATAGTGAGACACAGGGCTGTAGGGAGGGGATAGTGAGACGCAGGGCA